>NW_006262274.1:5037243-5112353 GCF_000493195.1 Citrus x clementina
TCTTTATGTTGTAACTGAATGTTATACTTAGATCTAGGTACTAAACAGGTTTTTTCCTACATTGTGCAAATTTATCTTATTGCTTTCTAACACACATTATCTTATCTGCTAGCTTATCAACTAGTTTAGATTACCCACAAGTTTATCCAAGTCAAGTCAATTCAAACCCTTTGCTTTGGAATTTATCTGCCTATATAATGTCAATTGTGAATAATGTTGATGTCTTCTGAAAGAATATCTATATTTGCAGGTGGGGTTTGGCCCGTCATTTCCATTATGTACCTGAAATATTGGCTGCGTTTTTTTGGACTGTTCCAGCTCTTTTTAATCATGTAAGCATTTGCAATTATGTAATAGTATTGCTGCTTGAGTATTCAACTGAATATCTTGCTGATGTCGCTTGCTTTTTCTCTTCTTCTGCAGTTTCTACCATACTTCTACGTTATATTTCTTACGATCCTTCTTTTCGACCGAGCTAAAAGAGACGATGATAGATGTCGATCCAAGTAAGCTGATACCAAGTTTCAAACTTCAATTATGATATGTTTTACATTAAAACTGAATTTTATCTTAAAGCTTTGATTGACTTTAAGTGTAGGCATTTGGTATCGCTCCTGTTTCTTTCACATACACAGACAGGCCCACTTCACCCAATTACAAAGTGTTAACACTCATACCACCCTATAATTTTCCTTGCTTACGCAATAATTATTGGCGGATGTGTTTACTTTAAAAAAAAAATGATACTATTAAGTGCCTGTGTAATATTTTGGTACTAGTTGCTTTACTTGTTAAGATTTCTATGGGTAACACGGGGTTAGGATTTGAAACTTCACACATCATAGTTTCGGATAGGTTTGATTTATGTTTATATACCATTTAGAAATGAAAAAGTGTGTAATACTATTGATTTGTCACTAAGCAATATGTAAAAGTTGAATGAAATTTTGACGAGGTCATGCTTGCAGATACGGGAAATACTGGAAAATATACTGCCAGAAGGTTCCCTACCGGATCATTCCTGGAATCTACTGAGACATTTATCAATGTTGAATCTCTGACCGTGGCTCATTTCAAATTTCTTGGCCTCTTCATATCAGATGGTTATGTTCGTGAGTCCATGTACCATTTATCTCCGCCTAACTGTTGTCTCTGACTAGACACTTCCTCGAGTGCTTGTAAGTTTTGATGTGATGTAGGAGGAAGCATTTGGCGTATTCCTGTGATGAATGTTTAGATCATTAGTTCCTTGGTTTCACTTTTGCAGCTTTTGATGAGCTAGGGATAATTGTGCATGAAGGGATATTATAACTATGGTTCAGATTAGTGTATTTCGTAGAACTGCTCTATTGTTTTGAGTTGAATTGGCTTCTAGTTATGCGTTATTTCTACTTGGGCATCAAAAGGAGATGGTGTTAGTTTGGCTTATGTTTTGATCTTTCCTCTAATGGAATGTAGGTTCAGTTGGATTAAATTTAATCGAAATCGAAATGAGTTGGATTATCATAAATGTGTTTACTTTGTCTTGGAATCGGAATGAGTTAGATTATAACAAATTACTAAAAAGTATTTAATGAATTATTATCATAATTATTATTTTATATTTTAACTATAGTGATTATTTATTCAAAAATTATTATTATTAATTATTGTCAATAATATATTGATATATTAGTTAATTATAAAAATTATTAATTAATTAATTATATTAATAATTATTATAAAATATATTAATTAATAATGTTAATATTACTTATTTAATTATAATAATATATTAATTATTGTGATTATTTATTCAAAAACTATCATTATTAATATATTGTTGTTAATAATGTATTAATATATTAATTAATAGTAATAATTATATTAATTAATTAATAATAATATATGAATTAATTATAATAATTATATTAATAATTATTATAACAGTATATTAATTAATTAATAATAATAATATACGAATTAATTATAATAATCATATTAATGATTATTATGATAGTATATTTATTAATTCATTATAATAATAAAAATAGATTAATTATTGTGATTATTTATTGAAAAACTATGATTATTAATATATTATTATCAATAATATATTAATATATTAATTAATAGTAATAATTATATGTATTAATCATTAATAATAATATATGAATCAATTATAATAATTAAATTTATTATTATTATTAATTATAGTTTTTATATTAATTAATAGTAATAATTATTTCAATTAATTAATGATAATATATGAATTAATTATAATAACTATATTAGTATAATAATTAATTAATTATTATAATAGTATAATAATTAATTAATTATTGTGATTATTTATTCAAAAATTACAATTATTAATAATTCTTTTTAATAATGTATCAATATACTAATTAATTAATCATAATAATATATTAATTAATTATATATTTGGCTTTTTTATTTTTGATATTTATATTTTTTATTTAAAGGAGGGACATTTTAAGAAAACTTGAATGTTAATGGGGGAAAAATGGGAACTCTAGGGAATGAGAGATTGATTACCACCTCCCCATGGGAATCAATCTCCCATTCTCATTTCCAAATAGTGGTGAGCCCTACGATTCCGATTTTGATTCTTGTTCCATTTTTGTGAAGTAAATGCCGTCAATTATTGTGATTCTTCAATCTGTAAAGTAAACGCACCATAAGATGAATCAAAAAGAAAAAAAAATTGAATATCAGATTTTTTTAAAAAAAATGGATAAAAGTTAATTCCTGACATCACCTTAAAATTAAGAGTAATGATACAGCCACAAACTCTTGTACAAATTTATTTTGTATAAACTGATGTGGTTTTAATTTATTGATTGAATTAAATATCTCTTAGTTCATATGATTTATTTCTATTATTTTATATTTTCATTCAACCAATAAATTAATGTCACATCAAATTGTACAAGATAAATTTATACAAAAATTTATGACTGTATCATCACTCTAAAATTAAATGCACGAGTACTTCTTGGTGGGGTAAACTTAGAATCTGTGCGTGTACGTAGAACCAGCCCAAATAATTCGTAATTGTATCCCATGTGATATATTAGCTAGTTGGGTCCAAATGTTCTTGGCCTCCAACTGAGATTGGGGTGTGCGAATTGACTTATTCGGGTCGGGTAAATTTTCAGCGCTTTGAACAAGTTAAAAGGAAATCGAATTGAAAATCCGAAGTTGTGTTCTGGTGTTCTGGGGTTCGTACTCCGTAATCGTAAGCGAAGCTTTTCGCTGTTTCTGGTACAAAGCAAAAATTTTTATGTTCATTAATATATGCATTCGCTTGTCTGTTTTAACTTTTAGGGTTTTGGCTCTTTTACCCGGAAGCAAAACCCTCCAAAATTTTGTTAATTGGCTATTGTATTTTGCTTTGTTTGCTTAATTATGAGTATTTAAATCTGGGTTGTTTTAGTTATTTCAAAATATATTATATTGAAGCTCAAGACGTTTGTATTTTAGGCCCTGTTAAGTATTGTAAATCTTATAATTCTATGAAAAACGAAAATTTGACTTTCTTTTAGTACTTAGGTTTGAAGATGTAAGGGTGTGTTGGGGATTGAGTTGCTGTGGCATTTAATCCACATAGGCTGTTGAATGGAATCATTAATTTTATGGGTACATGTGTGTGCAACATTAGCTATTATTGAATCCTTTTAGTTAATATGCTTTCGAGGTTAAGTTGCAGCATTGTCTCAGAAGCTGAGGGAAAGCAGCCTGGTACTCTCTGTGGTGGTTTATTCTGTCCCTTGCACGCACTGAGTAGCACTACTTGCCCGGAAGTCAGACTATGGTTTGGTTCACCGCCTAATCTAATCATACGAAAACTATGAACATACCTGAAGGGTTAGAAATAAAATTGGGAGGTTTACTGAAAATTTGGTTCCCGATAGGAAAATGGATTTTGAAAAGCTAGGATACTGTTGTAGTCTTTGCTATGATTTGGGTATAATCAGATAGGAATGTAGGAGAATCAGCCTTTTCATTTCTTGTTTTTAAAACGGTCTTAAAATTGTATCCCTTTTTTCTTTTCTTTTTTTTTTTTGGGTGAAAATTACTGACTGAAAGCATTTGTATATATATTTTGTTTTCAAAATTGAATAATTGGATCTGGATTGCTTGTCAAATAGGCCCTGAAGTATTCCTATGTTTGTTCTTCATAGGCAAGATGTCAGCGTATGATAATGTCGTTGGTGGCAAGCTGAAGCTTAAGGGAAAAGCTTTGGATGTGAAGGCTGGTGGGATGAAGAAGAAAAAGAAACATAAGAAGAATCATGATCAAATTGCTCAAGTTATAGAAGATGACCTTTCAGCAGGTTGGTAAATCTTTCCTTACCAAAACAAGTAGTTGGTATGTTTAGTAGTTCAATCTTACCCACGGTACCATACAAATGAGACTTTCTTGTAATCTTCTTTAACTTGGTTAGATTCCTTAGTTGTGATCTGTCTGTCTGCATGCATGTCAACCTAGGTGTTGGAAAAGCTTTGGTTACATTATTAGAGATTTTAGATGCCTTTTCGAGTTTGGTACTTGCCACTGTTGTATTTCCTAAATGTTACTGTAATATGGATGGATTGACTTCTAAAACGTTGTTAATATAGGTCAGCTGCTTCCTTTAGCATAAGGTTCACATAATGATGACATCTGATTCTTGTATCAATGTGGCTTATGTTCACTTTGTAATGTTCAATTATTGTGTTTAGTCACTTACTTGTGTTCTCTTTGCTGTGGTTATAAGACCTTCTTTTGGTAAAATTGGTAGATGGTCATACAATCATAATATCTACTACTGGTGTGTAAACACTTTCTGTTCTGGTTAGATTGATTTGTGTAGTGGAAACATACATTTGCTGCTGAAAGTGGGTATCGTTGACATTTTTTGGTGCAACATAATATCATGTTGCTATTGTAGCTCACTATGACTATTTTATGAACCCCGTTTGATTGTTCTTCGCTGCAGGTGGAAGCACAGAAGTATTAGCTGATCCTGATGAGAAAGAGACAAATGATGCTACCAAAGAAATTGGGGAAGAGAAGCCTGCTCCTTATGATGACAATCTCACGCCGGCTGAGAGACGATACATTGAGCAGAGACAGAAACTTGATGTTAACAGGTTGGCAAAAGAAGCTAATAAATCTCACCGCGATAGGATTCAAGATTTCAACCAGTATTTGGCAAACATGAGCGAGCATTATGACATCCCCAAAGTTGGCCCTGGTTAATTCAGATGCGATTTTGTGTACCCTTGCCTGAGTATTGGCCTTCTTCACTTTTTTTTTTTTTAAATTTCACATCATATGAATATATCTGTGTGGGTGTATCACATATGTCGTAATATACCTCTCTGTTTATTTGTTAACGTGACACAGATGATGCGATTTGTGTTTTTCTTGCTGTTTTAGAACGTAATTGAAATATTCTGTCCTTTGTTGAATTTGCTTGAGCTTGAAACTCCTCTTCTTTTAGTTACATAAAAATCTGAAGAAAATAGCTACATATATGCATGCATCTGAAGGAGATATTTGGATTTGTTCACAAGATTGTAAGTTTGTACATTTTTAAACTGAAGTGATTGGAAAAGCCATGAAAGTTGGACTTGTCTCGAGAGATGTTAATTGAATGGAGTTGAAAGATTGAATTCGTTGATATTCAGGATTACTACTATATAGACTTTTTCTACAGCTCAAATCAGATGAATTAGATCCTGTAAGTGAAGTAGGTTTTCGGTATATTGTTAATAAACACAATTTAAATGGCGAAAAGTATACACAAGTATGAATATTCAATTTATAATTTTGACAGATAAACTAATTTAGAATCAACTGCTTCGTTCCAGATGGCAAAATCTAAGTGTATACGTTACAATGAGATTCACCGCTGTATGGATAAATTTTCAACATTTGTGTTCAAAATTTAATAATTTTGTCAACATTTTTCACGTTAAGGTTTCAAGTTTCACCCTCAGTTTTGGAGGTTTCAACCTCAGCTTATGGTAGCCAATAGTGAATACATTTGTGCATTCTCTCGTGACTCTGCTGGACTTAGAATTTTTCATTGTACTTGAGAACCCAATTTCTGACTCCAACCAAATAGGGGAAAGGGAGAAGCTTATTCAAAACTGGTACTTGGTAACAGTACAAGGCAAAGAGAAGCCACACCTTCACCAGCATTCCCAAACAACATTTTTTGAAAGCTAACTTCGTATTGGGTTTGCAAAAACCTCTTATACTTCCTGGGTTTCAAAAACATGTCCGAAGCAAAAGCAGTTTTGTCAATAGCAGCTTCACTTGCTGCCTCTGCAATGCTTATCGGGAGTATTGCTAATGATTTTTTGCCCACCGAAGTTCAAGACTACTGGTATTCCAGCCTCCATTTTGTTTCCCAATATCTTTCTTCACGCATCACCATTGTTATCAAAGAATTTCTGGGATTGATCATAAACCAAGTATTTGAAGCAACACATTTATACCTAGGTGACAGAACAACCACAAGCTCAGCTAAAAGACTCAGGGTGGGGAAGAGTGAGAAAGAAAAGACTTTCCGGACAACTCTCGATCGAAATGAAGAAATGGTTGATGTTTTCGAAGATGTAACACTGAAATGGAAGCTAATCTGCACACAAGTTCCGCTGTCAGTTGAGTACATAAATCCGGACTTGGAAGATCACAATGCGTCTCTGCGGTCAGAAGTTAGACATTACGAGTTAAGTTTTCACAAGAAACACACAGATACAGTCCTCAATTTGTACTTGCCCCATGTTTTGAAAAAGGCAAAGGCAGTCAAAGAAGATTGCAATACGGTTAAGCTTTACACAGTTTTGCGTAACTGTTGGGATGCAAATAATGTTGTTCTTAAGCATGCAATGACTTTCAAGGACCTTGCTCTTGATTCAGAACTGAAGAAAATGATCATCAAAGATTTAGACATCTTTAGGAATGGCAAAGAATACTACAGAAGAGTTGGGAGAGTTTGGAAACGCGGGTACTTGCTATTTGGTCCTCCAGGCACAGGCAAGTCGAACTTGATTGCTTTTATGGCTAATCACTTGAAATTTGATATCTATCACTTGGATTTAACAGATATTCAATTCAGTTCTGACCTTCAATTTCTGCTGCTTACAATGCCAAGTCGGTCAAGATAATGATTGCTCTGTCAAGCTACAGAATCGGGAATCATCAAAAATACTAGCAACGAATCAAGGTGGTAACAGGGTGACACTCTCAGGACTACTGAATTTCATAGATGGTTCGTGGTCTTGGTGTGGTGAGGGTCGCATTATTCTTTTTTGGACAAATCACAAAGAGAAATTAGACCCAGCTTTGCTGAGACCTGGACGCATGGACGTGCACATTCATATGTCGTAATGCAACACATCTGTGTACAAGCAACGTGCGTTCAACTATCTGGGGATCAGCCATCATCATCTTTATGAGCAAATGCTGATAATGGAAATGAATGGTACGCCTGCAGAAGCGGCTGGTGAGTTGGCGAACAGCGCAGAAGCTCAAGTCTCCCTTCAAGGGCTTATCAAGTTTCTCCATGTAAAGTTGCAAGCAACAAACTAACGAGCTAGCATTCAATTCTATTTCATCAGACATTAGCATTTCAACTGTCTTTTTCTATGCGGCTGCTTTGTAGAGGATTTATGATGAAAAATCTAAGGATCAATGACAATGATATAAGGATTTGCAATTCTGACAAGAAAGCCTGTTCCTTGTAATGATTTCGACTAGTAGTTGGCAAATATGAGTATGAACTTAAACTAATTATACAGCTTTCATCTGCATTATACTCTTGCTTTCTTTGTTGCAGATGATGCAATTTGTTGGTTCTTCAAAGGACTTTGAAGTTCAAAATTCATGATGTTAAAATGCAAATTAGAAAGTAACAAATTGATAGGCAAAGGATCATATGGGGGGAAATTGTTCAAAAAGAGTAGCCTAAAACTCTTTTTTGGCATTCATCAATTGGGCAAATATCCGAAAAAAAGAAAAAAAAATGTTGAATTCAGTCTTAGTTAGTTTGTTGCATTATCTTGTTCGGTCATCTTGAATGGGGGAAACTTGAAAAGCCCTTGAAGGGGAAGACCTCAACATCTCTGCTCTTCATCAACTTCCCTGCCACTTCTGCAGGCGTAACATTTACCTCCATTATCAGCCCTTCAATTTGTTCAAAAAAGATTATGATAGCCGATCCCCAGATAGTTAAATGCACACATGAATGTGCATGTCCATGCGGCCGGGATATCAAATTAGTCTTCACACAATGTAAATTGATATTCTAGGTGGGTTAAATTAGTCATTACAGTTTGAGTAATTTGAAAGTAAAGGACGGGAGGGCATGCAGTCAAAGTTCTCAAAATGTAAAGTCAGGACTGAAAATTTAATAATCCTCACTCTGCCTTTTTGAGAAATCAGAATGGCCCCTTTACCTAACTTATTATTACTAATAGCCTGTAGTAAAGGGGCAGCTGAAGTGAAGGGAAATGGTTTAACTTCTGCTTTGAAAGCCTTTGTTCATCCACACATTGCACAATCCATTAGTTTCTTCTCACTGCAGAATCCCTCAGGTGTTATATATCTTTTTCTTCCTTTTTACTTTTCGAATATTTTCAATAAAATATTCATGATCTTTAAGTTATGATTCTCCTTTACAGGACTACAATGGTGAAAACTGTACTGCCAACAATTTTTTTTGCAACAAAATTTCTCTTTCAGGGCGCAGTGGCAAGGTCGTGAATAGTGGTCCAAATCATTGTACATTTTTTATTTTTAATTATGCAGATCATGGTAGCCCCGAGATGCTTGGTAAGTAACGTTAGTATAAATTAAACTATTTTGAATGCTTTAGTTTCTTTTTCTTTAAGCTTAATTAGAAATTTTCATCACATCAATGATATGTGTGGGTTAATTGTAGGAATGCCTTCTGGAGATAACCTTTCCGCCAAAGATCTAATTGCAGTGTTAGAAAGGAAGCATGAAGCTAAATCTTATAAACGCATCGTAAGTAATTACTCTCTCTTCATGTGACTTCACTTAATTATAGAAATTATTCATGAGACTTAACAAATTTTTTTTTTTCCCTGGAAATATTGATTAGGTATTTTACCTTGAAGCCTGTGAATCTGGAAGCATGTTTGATGGCCTTCTTACAGAAAATAAGAACATATACATGGCCTTCCCACTCTGCCGTGCTCTGGGGTAATGTAACCGAATGTGCCTGCTGTATCACCGCTAACTAGGCTTCCAACTGATCAGACAAGCAAGCCCAAAGTCTACAACTTTTGCTTCAAATTCCTTATTGAGCAAAATGTTGCTTACTTTGATATCCCTGTGGATGATTCGCGGAGCAAAGCCGTGATGAAGGAATGCTACCCCAGGAGCGGAGCCACAAGTAATTTTGCAGCATTTGTCCCAATTCGTAAACTAGTAGCTTCTCCTGTTTATGAATACATGATCAAGGTAAGACTTAGGCTATGGCAAAGTAATAAACAAGTAGCTGCAAAATTGCATGTGACATTGCTCATGGGTTAGTGTTTCATCATCATGGCTTTGCTCCACGAATCATCTGTAGTGATGTCAAAGTGAGCAGCATTTTGCTCAATGAAGAGTTTGAAGCACAAGTTATAGACTTTGCCGGTTGCTGGTTTGATCAGTGATTTTGAGAGCCATGTTGGCAGTGATATAGCAGGCTCATTTGGTTACATTTCCTCTTGAGTATCAGCAGCAGGAAGCCTACCCAGCGGGAAGCCTACTGCAAGGGGTGATGTATATAGCTTGGTCTGTTGGGTGGAGTACTAAATGTACATTGATATATCTCTTTTTCTCTCTTTTATGTTTGAATATGGTCTATTAAATGTTGTAAAGTTATTACTCAGGTGAAGTGACTGTAGTAGCATAAGAAAGAAATATCTGAGTATAGAGTTTACAGAATGAGAGGAGATCATTGTGTTTACAATTTTATTTTCATTTTAGCTCATTTTATTTTTGAGTTTCTCTTCTATAAAGTAAAGCTACATTGCCATTGATAGCAAGATTATGATAGCCTTTATATCTATTAACTTATGCCAAAGTACTGACAATTACCTTTTTCCAGCCCTTTGGGATATTTTTCCTAGCAATAAGGAAATTGGTTTCTGGCATTACTGCAGATATGAGTGGGAAGTTTGCCTTCTGGCTTAAGTTCTGTTTGCCAGTTTAGTTGATAATGATGCTGGGCTATTGTTTCTTAAATCCTTCAATTTTTCCAGTTTTCTTGAAATAAGGGCCTATTATTTTTCTTGGAAGCAGTTTCTTTGTATTGTTGCTTGCAGTACAAAGGTCTAGGTTGTATATGTTTATCGAATATTCATCCTTCGGCAATCAATATAGGCCTGTTCAGGGGTGGGATCTATGTTTGTTTCACCCTTTGGTTTCACTTGTATTTCCTACTTCATGTTGTA
Organism: Citrus x clementina; assembly: GCF_000493195.1. Classification (NCBI taxonomy): domain Eukaryota; kingdom Viridiplantae; phylum Streptophyta; class Magnoliopsida; order Sapindales; family Rutaceae; genus Citrus; species Citrus x clementina. Next base: position 5,047,711 of record NW_006262274.1, read on the forward strand.
GAACTCCTACTGTATTGGGGAGTCCCACTATGCTCATCATTATCCAGTTGGTGGTTATATCTTTCCTATATACTATAAACATGTTGATGATTCCAGTTGTAGCTCCATTTGACATGATGAAATAGTGCTACCAGTTATGCTAAAGCATGGTCAAAATAAGGTCATAGGAAAATGCAATGCTAAGTTTGGCTTAGAGGTAGAAAGATTGTTGAACATTCTTGAGAATTAGGTGAATTCAACATCTTGTATGGCTAGTAGACACCATCTTGTATGCCTAGTTCATTATGTGAAAGGGTGGGGTTGTGAAGCTAGTAGTTCAAAATTGTGCAGTGCTCTGGATTGTTTCTAAGATGGTGTGTTCAGTTTTGTTATGAAATATTCTTCTATTGGGGTTGGGGCAATCATGATTTGTCACTTGAAACAATGAAATTGATTTTTTATTTTAATTATTCTTGGTTTTTTCAACCAAGAAGAAGATTTAGTACTCATCACATATATATGATTGTAAAGCTTCAATCTCTTTCGAAACCTCCTCTAACCACAGGAGAGGTTTCAAAATAGACAAGGCCATTTTTGCTATACAATGAGAAACTGAATTACAGGATCTAGATGTATAGAGCACCCTATGTTGACTAAGGGGAGGCCTAACGCAAAATGCAGTACACAACAGCCAAATTAGATGTGATTTTGATCAAGCTGACAGTGCCTTGCGACGCATTTCGATTTTGGACAAATTAAAACAGAAAATTTCTCAAAATTAATCACCTGCCCTGAGGCTGCAAGAGTATTTGTCAAGGATGCTCGTTAGTTGTGCAAACTCTTTTTCATCTGCTTGAGCAAAAATTAAGCTATCATCAGCAGAGAGCAAATGCGAGATAGATAAACCAGCATGTCCGAAGCGAATTCCATGAATTCAGTTAGTGTGCTCTGCAAAATGGAGCATGCATGAAAGTGCTTTTGTGCATAGAATGAAAAGATGAACTAAAGTTTTCACAAGAAACACAAAGGTACAGTACTTCATTTGTACTTGCCCCCTGGATTGGAAAAGGCAAATGCAATCAAAGAAGTCTCTGCTATATGGTTATGCTTGCATTAACATTGAGCTGCAAATAATGTTGCTCTTTAACTTAATCATCCAATGACTTTCAAGACCCTTTCTCTCGATTCAAAACAGAAGACGATCATCAAAGATATATTAGACATCTTTATGAATGTCAAAGAAGACTATTGAAGACGAAAGCGTGTCACTTGCATTGCTCAGTCAAATCCTGGGAAAGAGCTCCTTGTGAATATTTCAACCACTATTTGCCTATTTGGTAAATGTGAGTAAAGAATTTTAATCCATTATGCAGCTCTCATCTCCATTATATTCTCTGTTTTCTTTGTTGGCATATTGCAGACGATGCATTTGTTTGATCTCATTACGAACTACTTATTTCTAGAGATTTTATGCAAACTTTATAATTAAAATCTTAGAATAACTGTAATAAACTAGCAGCAAAGGGTCATATGAGAAGAAATTGTTCATAAAGATTAGTTATTTTACATCACAGAGATCTGTTGCCAAAAAAGTGTCCTCAATAAGGCAAATTACTGCCCAAAAAATTTCTACAATTAGTCCCTGCCTTGTTAGTTTGTTGCTTTTTGTTGTTGAGTCATCTTTGCATGGAGAAACTTGACAAGCCCGTTAAGGGAAACTTCAGCATTTGTGCTCTTCATCAACTCACCAGCCACTTCTGCAGGTGTAACATTCACTTCCTTTATCAGCTCTTCAATTTGTTCAAAAAGGTGGTGATGGCTGATACCCAGATAGTTGAATGCAAGTTGTTTAAACACAGAAGTGTTGCAATATGACATATGAAGATGCATGTCCATGCGGCCAGGTCTCAGCAATGCCGGGTCGAGTTTCTCTTTGTGGTTTGTTGTAAAAACAATGATGCGACCCTCACCACAACAAGACCACAAACCATCAATGAAATTCAATAGTCCTGAGAGTGTCACCTTGTTCTCCTCTTGATTCGTTGCTTGTACTTCTGATGATTCTCGATTCTGTAGCTTGACAGAGCAATCAATATCTTCTATTACAAGCATTGATCGGCTTGGCATTGTGAGCAGCAGAAACCTGAGTTCTGAATTGGATTTAACTGCGCTTAAATCCAGGTCATAGATGTCAAATTTGAGTTGATTAGCCATGGCTGCAATCAAGCTTGACTTGCCAGTCCCCGGAGGGCCATATAGCAAATACCCACGTTTCCAAGCCTTCCCAATTCTTGTGTAATATTCTTTCCCATTCATAAAATTTTCTAAATCCTCCGTGATTTCCTTCTTGAGCTCTGAATCAAGAGCAAGAGTCTTGAATGTCATTGGATGCTTAAGCACAATGTTATTTGCATCCCAACGCATATGCATAACTGTATGAAGCTTTACCACTTTGCTTTCTTCTTTGATTGCTTTCGCCTTCTCCAGAACATGGGGCAAGTACAAGTTGAGTACTACGTCTTTATGTTTCTTGTGAAAACTTAACTCATAATGTCTAACTTCTGATCGAAGAGACGCGTTGTAATCTCCCAAGTTTGGATTTCTGTATTCCATTGATGAGGGAACTTGTGTGTAGACTAATTTCCATTTCAGCGTTACATCTTTAAAAACATCAAACGTTTCTTCATTTCTATCAAGGGCTATTTCGAAAGTCTTTTCTTTTTCGCTTTTTCCCACCCGGAATCTTTGAGCGGAGGTGGTAGTTGCCTTGTTACCCAAGTAATAATTTGCTGCTTCAAATACCTGGTTTATGGAGAATCCTTGGAATTCTTCGACAACAATGGTGAGTTGAGAAGAGAAGTATTGAGAAACCAAATGTATCTTGGAATCCAAGTAGCCGTAAAGCTCAGCTGGTAGAAAATCATTGGCAACGCTCCGAATGAGCATGGCGGATGCAGAGAGTGAAGCTGCTGTTGACAAAACTGTTTTTGCTTTGGACATTTTTTGATACCCTGAAAGAAAAGACTTGTGTAAATAAGCGCTTCCCAAAAAATGTGCTTTTGGAATGTTTGATTTTTTGTGATGATGGGTAGGCAAAGATAGTAATGCTTTGCCTCTTTTGCATTTTTTCTAACAAGACTCATGGAATTTATAGAGAAAATTAAAAATATTACACTTCTGGGAGAAGTCCTTGTTCGGCCTTGTAGACTTTTGACCTTGAAAATTCTAACTCTTTTACTTGCTTGCAGCCCAAGGATTCAAAAAAGCAATTTTAATGAGAATCGGTCTTGAAGAAGCTTCTCCTTCTTAATGGGGTAATGAGTTTTTGTGGCAGTCATTGTTGAAGGGAAAAAAAAAAGTAATTGAAAAATGAAGCCTAAATCAAATCGCAATTTTTTCAATGCACCGCCATCTGCAAGTGCATATAAATACATTTTGTCTAATATATAAGAATATTATGGAAATGCGATAATATATTTGCTTATCGCATTAGTCATTGCTTCAAATTCTTTTTAAAAAAATTGTAATCCTCGTCATTTATCACATTGGTTCAAATTCTTAATTTTTTTTTTAATTAAAAGTTCAAATTCTTAAAAAATTGTGTGAAGTAAAATAAAAAAAATTGTAACCCTCGTTAATTAAACAATTGAAATCCAAAATTTATATTATACAGAAGTTAGTGGATGACATGATATTATCAAATAGTTTCATTATGACAACTACTTATTAAATCAATTTAGATTAGTTTAATTGGGTCAAACGACAATATTGCTTTTACATGGTTGAATACATATTTTGTATAAATAATATAATCCACCGATCAAATGATGACACATCATATCCCACATCATTTGTGATACAAATTATTTATCCCAACTATGTATATGTAGCATCGCTTGCAACCAAGGATCATTTTGCTACCAACTATGGTGATTCTAGAAGATTTGGCAAATTAAATGGATCATTCTTTCATCTCTCTTTAATGAAATAAGCTATTTCTTAATAATTACTTCCTGTATGATTCTTTGCCTAGCCATCACTTGCAAGAGTCGTTTATTGTTGCCGTCACATAGTTTGAATTCTGGATATTTTATAAAGTCTATTGAAATAATCATATTGTCTGAAGATTTAACTATTTACCGCCCACTGTATCAATTTGTGAGTCGGCCTTGGAATGAAGAGTCATAATTTGACTAGTATGGGTCACACACGTTTTACGTTTCTTCTAATAATCAAACCAATTCTTGGAAACGCTTAGAATGCCAGGTCAATTTTGCCTCAACGGACCTTGCTCAAGAAGGAAAGTAGATGTCAATTATTCCAAGTCATGGCCAGAAATTATGTGCCACTATAAATTCCGCGAGGCATCTCACACAAAATGCAAGAGGAGGCTAAGTCTTGACAAACACTCCATAAAGCACTGTTTGTTATTTGCATCCGTAGTTCCACTTTTCAATAGGCCAAAAATCAGAAAATGCCTAAAGCAAAATCAGTTTTGTCGACAGCAGCCTCACTTGCTGCATCTGCCATGCTTATTCGGAGCATTTGCAATGAACTTTTACCCACAGATATCCAAGACTACATCTATTCTAGCCTTCATAATCTTTCTTGCCATATCTCTCCGCAAATCACCATTGTTGTAGAAGAGTTCCAAGGGCTCTCGATAAACGAAGTGTTTGATGCAGCCAATGTGTACTTAGGTTCCATGACAACCACCAGCTCGGCTCAAAGATTTCAAGTGATGAAGAGCGAGAAAGAAAAGAGAATTGGCACAACCCTCAATAGAAATGAAGAAATAGTTGATGTTTTTGGTGATTTAAGGCTGAAATGGAAATTTGTCTGCAAACAAGTTCAAGCAACAAAAAACAGAAATTTGCTCCAACAAGATAATAATGCGAGACTGCGATCAGAAGTGAGACATTACGAGCTAAGTTTTCACAGGAAACACAAAGATGTGGTGCTAAATTTGTACTTGCCACATGTTTTAGAAAAAGCAAAGGCAATCAAAGAAGAGAACCACATGGTTAAGCTTCATACGGTAGAGTATGGCTGTTGGGATGCAAATGACATGGTTCTTAAGCATGCGATGAACTTCAACACCCTTGCTTTGGATTCAGAACTCAAAAAGGCAATCATGGAGGATTTGGATAACTTCATGAATGGGAAAGAATACTACACGAGAGTTGGGAAAGCCTGGAAAAGAGGGTACTTGCTATACGGCCCTCCAGGCACCGGCAAGTCAAGCTTGATTGCAGCCATGGCTAATCACTTAAAATTTGACATCTACGACTTGGATTTAACGGATGTTCAATCGAATTCCGATCTCAGGTCTCTGCTGCTTAGCATGCCTAGTCGATCAATGCTTGTTATAGAGGATATCGATTGCTCTATCACGCTAGAGAATCGGGACTCGAAGGATCAAGCAGGACACAATCAAGGAGATAATAAGGTCACACTTTCTGGACTGCTCAATTTCATTGATGGTCTGTGGTCATGTTGCAGCGAGGGACGTATCATAATTTTCACGACCAACCATAAAGAGAAACTTGACCCTGCACTGCTGAGACCTGGTCGCATGGACATGCACATTCACATGTCGTATTGTACAGCATCTGTTTTCGAGCAACTCGCATTCAACTATCTCGGGATTTCTCATCATCATCTTTTTGAGCAAATTGAGGAGATGCTAATGAAGGTGAATGTTACGCCTGCAGAAGTGGCGGGAGAATTGATGAAGAGCAAATGCAAATATGCTGAAATTTCCCTTCAGGGGATTGTCAAGTTTCTTCATGCAAAGATGAATGAACAACATAAAGTAACAAACTAATGAAATAAACTGACAAATAATTTCTGCAGTACATTAGACAATTTCTGCTTTATTAACCATTGGGGAGAACGAGCGTAGAGTGCGAACGAGAATGAGAACGAGAACAAAAACGGACATCAGTTTTTCCTAAGCCATTTAACAAAATCAATACACATGTGCGTCACTCAATACACACACTTATTGCATAAATACATAAATAAGGATTGGACTTCGAACTTTTGATCACTAGTCAAAAAAAGGAATTGAGGGAACGACAGGAAGAACAAAAAAATACATAATAGAATCAAATTTACCACACTGCAACTAGAAGGCCAAACAAGCACTGCAAAGTGGCATAACATGGACCCACCAACATTTTGGTTCTCCATTCAATGGAACATCGAGAAGCCAACTGTTGTTACCGTAAGATCAGAGGTGCCGCTGGGACTACAAAGAATCTAACTTGACACTTTCAATCATCGAGTTTCATCCTCGAGGGCGCGGAAACCAGCGGTCAGATCCTCATGCAGCTTTTTGAATTTAGCAACCAGAGCTGGTTCTCCTTCTGCTGGGTCCTCAAACTTCTGTGATCTGCATTACCATGAATCAACAGATTATGACATACTTCCATTCAAATATATCAAATACCCTTTTTTTTTTTTAAATTCATTTTTTACATGAACTAGCAGAACAGTTTACTTACACTAATCTGTAAAATAGATCTCCCAGCCGATGCTTGATAAGGGTGTAAGTTATCTTCTGACCATCCATACCAGCTCCTTTCTCTACGGCCTACAGAATTAGATTCAATTTCTATTATGTACAAACCCAAAAGAAGCATCTCTCAGTCATAAAATTTCACACTTAAAAAAGGATTAAACGAGATGTCTCTGTTCAAAGCCTAAAAGACAGCAATCCAGTACCCAACCGAAACATATATATATATATATAATCACTTGTACTGAAAAACGGAGCAAGTTAAAGCATATGCATATTTCCTTTCCTTCACCAGAATCTTTTAAAGACCAAAAGAAGCGACATAGAATCTGGAGATATTGGACTTTGAGGAAGATGAAATAAAAAGTTTACCTGATTGGCCAAGTTATAGAAATGGATAATGTTACGCATCATCCAAACAGACTTGTAGAAAGGGCAGAACTTGTCATATCTGTCAAAGAAAACCAATTAAAAAAGGGCATGTAAGAAACAAGAAAACTACTAATGACAAGTGAAACCAACATACCGAATAAATAAGAATATCAGAAAAATGGATGCTACAGAGATTAAACACAGAGAAACTAACACTTACGGAGTAAATGCGTTCTGAGCAAGATAGTCCTCCCTCAAAAGCTTAGCAGTCTCTAGCGTAATCTTATCTCCTTCAGCCAAAGCATCCTTTCCGACAAGCTGACAGCAGGAATATACATAGAGATTCAGATATAAAGAAAAATAGGAAGTGCATATTTTTCCAGAATCTTCTTACCTAATGGTACAAAATAATTGTATCATTGGTTTAGACACACAAATCACTTTAAATATACGAAACTGAGGGGGCGGCAGATTGGTCTAAATATATTCTTGGGATATATCCATTTTCCCAGGGGAAACCACCGAAATTTAGTGTATATGATTTTCTAGAAAGCTAACAAGTGTTGGATTGTATTAGACTTCATCTTCACAAAAGCTTGGGGATTATAAAAGTCCTATGATCACCATATAACACTTGCTTCTAAGCAAACACAAATTTCTAGACATTCAATGTTCTTCATATCATTGAGACAGGGGTAGGAGAAAAGAGGGACAACAATCTGGCATATCTATTGCACCTAGCAATTCTCTCTCATATGACTTTGAAACAGCAGAGAAAACTGTGAAAGCTTAAAGACCAAAGATAACCTACTTGCACAATTTCATTCAGGTCATCTTCTCTCTGCAGCACCTCTCTAGCCTTTGTCCTGATGTTAATAAAATCCGGATCAAATTGCTCATAGAAAGACTCTAATGCCTGAAAACATCAAAAGCAAACTAGTAAATACATAGTACTTTATCTACACTGACAATAGGAGTCAGGAAGCTTTACAAAGAAGAGATCTTCAATATAACATAAATTATTAAACAACAGATTCAAGAACTTACTGTTGAATACTTCGAGTAAGAAATAAGCCAGTTTACAGAAGGAAAATGCTTTCTCTGCGCAAGTTTCTTATCCAGACCCCAGAAGACCTGAATAAAGAAATTGAAATTCGTAAAAATTTGATCATACCAAGCTCTTTTTGTATAATAATAATAATTATTATTTTATCATATCATGCTGGGACCAATGAAGAAAGTTGGAAACAAAGATCCATTAAGACTGAAAGTCAATTTGGTGCACTCCAAACATGAGGCGTACAATGAGACAGCAAACACTTTTTATTGCAACTTTAATAAGATAATTTGTTTTACGTTTTTTTCCTGTGAAAATAAACAGATAGGCAACTTCATTGTTTACCTGCACAATGCTGAGGGTGGCAGATGTTACAGGATCTGAGAAATCTCCTCCAGGAGGAGAAACTGCACCAACAATTGTGACACTACCAGTACGTTCTGGTCCACCAAGACATTTAACTTTCCCAGCACGTTCATAAAATGAGGCCAAACGTGCAGCCAGGTAAGCAGGATATCCACTATCTGCAGGCATTTCTGCCTGCGAGAAAAATCAACAAAGATATTGTTAAAGAGTAGAGTCAAAATGTACATTCCAATGTGCTGTGCATACAAAGAATGCCAATGAAGGGGAATACAAAAGGTACAATAGAAAAAACATTAAATTGCCATTGTTCTTGGGGTTTCGTAGCAGGGCATTTCAACACCATGTGCCAATTCATTATCCAGATACTAATATCTATGCTCTTAGTTGCAGCAATATCTCCTCACACTAGTGCCTCTTAAATAAGCATCATGATTTTTTTAGCAGATGGACAATTCTCAACAAAACCCCTATTTAACTACATTTATAATGAAACATATCATAAATTTCAATCTGGGAGAAATCTACCAACTAGTCAGCCATATCCCACAGGGCCAGAATGCTAACTGTACTATTATCAACCATGACATTGAGCTGCAGGCACCAGTAACTACTATCCCTGCATTTAACCAATCAATGTATTCATTCTACATCAGTCTCTGATTGTTTTGGAAATTGTTCCTACAGTGACATTTCCCTCCCTTCATTGTGAGCTTTTTTCATGGACGTCTACATTACAAATTACAGATGCACATACTTTTCATCATTCATAGACTTTTCACTTTTTAACCAAAATGATAATAAAATTAATTAATTAATAAAATAAAATAAAATAAATGCAAAAAAAATTGTAGCGTTACCATGCAATAACTTGTTGTCCAAGACCGACAATTGTGCCACATATATGAAGCATTTTTTTGCAAAGCCATCTCTTGTTTTCTTAACAAGAGTACAAATACAAAACATTGTCAAATCATGGCGAGCTTTTTCCCAGTAAAGGAACTTACCAGCCGTCCTGAAATTTCACGCAACGCTTCTGCCCAACGAGAAGTTGAATCTGCCATCATGCTAACATTGTACCCCATATCTCTGAAATATTCAGCTATGGTGATTCCTGCCGATTCAAATTCACATAGGTAGAGAAGTATCAAAATGATGCCCAACATAACAAGACTCACTTCCAGTGCATCTTAAAGTATCAGTAATGGCAAAACTTTCAAAAACTGTTTAACTACAAAGGCATTTAAAAAGCGTGTTCAATAATCTTTGATAAAGAATCCATATGTCGACAATTTTACATGCTCCACTGATTAGGTTTTACCTGTATAAATCGAAGCCTCACGAGCAGCCACAGGCATGTTAGAAGTGTTGGCCACAAGTGTTGTACGCTTCATGACAGATTCTTCACGGCCATCAGGCAATGTCATTGTCAATTGAGGAAAATCCATAAGCACCTAATTAATTGATACCTTGAATCAAAATTCTTCAAGAAAATTAAACAAAAAAAGTGAGCAATCAAACTAAGACAAACACATACCTCTGCCATTTCATTTCCTCGCTCCCCACAACCAACATAAACAACAGTATCAGAATTGGAGTACTGCATGTAAATGGACAAGTCATGTAAGTATAAACTTTGTTACTCAGAAAGTTTATCAATAAATCAACCAATCTTCCTTTTATCATAAATAATCAAAGTAAGAACATATTGAAAATATGCCAAGTTCACCTTAGAAAAAGCTTGACTGATAACAAAGTATAAATTTTGTTAATTTATCAATAAATCAACAATCTTCCTTTTATCATAAATAATCAAAGTAAGATCATACTGCAGATATACAAAGTTCACCTTAGAGAGAGCTTGACTAATAACAGTTTTGCCACAACCAAATGCTCCAGGAATAGCACAAGTCCCACCAAGAACTGAAGGGAAAAGGGCATCAAGAACACGCTGACATGGAACGAGTAGTCAGGTCACCACATCTTTCAAAAATAATATTCATAGATGATGCAACCACTATATTTTCTCTAAATCAGTTACCTGTCCTGTAAGCAGTGGAGTATCAGCAGCAAGCTTTGATGAAACAGGCCTTGGGGTACGTACAGGCCAAGCCTGCAAACGGTCAAAACACAAAACAAGAATTTAGAAATTTGTAGTCGTGTAATCATGGAATCAGACTCCGGAATAGGAATGATTAAAACAAAGTTACATACTTGAAGCATAGTAAAGCTCTTTTTGACACCTTGAAACTCAAGCTCTAACACAGTATCCTGCAAATATGCAAAGATCAAGTGAAAACTCATGAGAAATAATCAATAAATTGCACCAATCACATTTCCTCACTTTTTCCCTTCTTTCTAGTGTCATGGAGTGCATTAACGAGATAAGAAGGACATGGAGGCTTGTAAAATAAATGATTTAATCACAGATTCCTAACATCACACTTCAGGCCCTGCATTCAGTACCATTTGTCACTATTTATTTATCCTAATAAAGGCCCAAATCACCTCTTTAGACCATGCTCATTCAATCCCCGAAGTTTCAATGTTTGCAGATATTAACAACAGAACATACAGGTATAATAAACTAGGAAATAGTGTTTGGCATTGATTAACAGAAACCATGATCTCACCATCATAGTTTCTAGAATTAAAACAACTATGACTAGCATGGCAGTGTCGAAATAAGTAGTCATAAAGCTAGGAGAAACCTTATCCTTTGGGGAAATAAAACTTCCATAGCACAAGGAAATGAATAAATATCAGCTAGAAAAACATCCTTCAGCAGATAAAAGATACATCCCTCAAATAGCATATCATAAACATAATCTAGAACTCAACGAAAAAATGAGTTGCAGCATCGATAATGAAGAATCAAAGATAGAATTAAAAAAACTACTTAAAGAAGTTAAAGAGACAAACCTTTAGAGAATATTGACCAGCAGGTGCAACGTATGTGACTTTTCCCATGGCATCAGGAGGAAGAGCAACATGGTGCTGCATAAGACTGTTCTCAAAGACAGTCTGCACATCCAAAGCCATCCAGAGAAATCTTAGATGAAAATCAACACTACGAGAAATGTACATCATTTCAGAAGATAGAACAAACAAATTTCAATGCCAATAAACTTACAGCGTATAAGTCTCCACCAGTTAGAAGATCTCCCTCACCTGCAATCAGTAAATTGGATACAATTTAAGCAATACTGAATAAAAAAGAAAAATCAAATCAACATTAATGGTCAATTGTGGCCTAAAATATAATTAACTTTTCATCCGTTACCTATTTTTTTAGGCTGAAATTCCCAAAGTGTATCTTTATCAAGGGCTGGGACAGATACGCCACGAGGGATATACACATCACCGGATCTTATTGCAATGGTTTTCAAAGGCCTCTATCATAAATTTAAGAACCTCAAATAGATAAGCATAAAAATCGAATCCAAATCTGCAATTTATTAATCTAAAGTATTTATGATTATATACGTGATTTGAGCCCAAGTTCCAGTCAAACCTGAATTCCATCAAAAATATTTCCCAATATTCCTGGTCCTAGCTCCACCGAGAGAGGCTGCAAATATCAAGATTCATGTATTAACTAATGCAATCACCTTACCCACCAGAAAAGCAGGAAAAGAAAAAAAAATGAAAATGACCTTGTGTGTTCGTAGAACAGGATCATTCACCATCAAGCCAGCAGTTTCTTCATAAACTGAAATATAAAAGGATTATAAATTTTCTTGCCAATTTCAAGTAAATTTAAGTATATATGATGAGAGAAGAAAACGAAGATAGGATTCAGCAGAGAATAGTGCTGAAGAAAACATAACGACAAAAAAGAAGACAAATATCAAAATCAGGGGAAACCTTGGATTGTAGCAGAATCTCCTTCCAATCGAATGATTTCACCAATCAAATTGTCATGTCCAACACGGACTAATTCATACATAGCAGCGCCATTCATGCCATCTGCAATGACCACTGGTCCTGATACCTGTTCAAAAACATTCAAAAGGGGGGGAAAATACAGATAAAAATACAATACATGTGCTAACCCATGTAGTTCTTGAATTTAGATAGCATAACAAACTTAAAACAAAAATCAGTACTGTTCACTGAAAACTGATGACAACTATATCAACATATAAGAAAGCACAGGCAATAAAATTGGAACCAAATATCTGAAACTAAATAATAAACATCCTTCCATATGCAAAAAAAGATTTCTAGCAGAAAATTAACAAGTGGGACCAAATGACTTCAACCTGATGACTTTTTAACAACGAAACTCTTAATCAGGCAAAAAAAAAAAATCTGTTAGTTAATCTATCTCGAGACTACTCTCATAAGTGCCAGTAAAATCAAATAACTGAATATTAGTTAGTTACGAATTTGACAATCAACTGCGATACCAAGGAGTACTGAAGTAAATACTGCGTGATCATACTACTTTTTATCTCGTTGAGTAAAACATATAATTTAAAACAGAGTAAATCATGCCAGAGCGCCTTAATAAACCTTAATTATCAAAAACACGAGTTCAAAAATCCATGGAATTGATTCACTCCAAATTCTACTTCAAATAGAAAGAAAACAGATCAAGTGAATGATCAAATAAACGCCAAATAAAATCAAAACATATCAATGAACAGTATATACACAATTATAAATCAGTTCAAAATCAACTGTAAAACCAAAACGACGACAGATCGTAAAAGATAGAATTTTGATATACCTTGCGAACATATCCGTACTCGCTCTCTTTCTCTTCGTCTTCGAATGTGGTCAATCGAGCTCCGTAAACTGACGGCATTTTCTCAATTCAGCAAAACGACAGCGGATTTGTTAGGAGTTGATTTAAAGAAATAATTAAGCTTCAATTCTGCGATCTGATTGATTACAGAATCAAAATGAGATTTTTAGTTACACGGATCGATCAAAGCCCCTAGGGTTTCAATCGAGCGAATCCACAGATGTCCAGCAGAGAGAGAGAGAGAGAGAGCGAGAGCGAGAGCGAGAGAACGTGAAGTCGCTCCTGTGATTGTAAGGAAGAGCAGAATTATTACGTTGTAAAAATAAAATGGGTGGTTTGTAATTTGCAAATGGATTCATTTTTTTTTTTTTTAATGGTGTAGGGAGGGACTGATCAGGTGCGGGCATATACATTGTTAGCTCTTAGACTTCCTTTTTCTTGGTTTTGGTCACTCAAAGGAGACACGTGTTTTGATTATGATGGGTTGGGAGCAAGTATCATGACGCCGTGCTTGAGTGTCCTTTTGCACGTGGTGACTGAGTCATGATGTGGGGTTCTGATTTTACCACGTAAAATTAGATACAACCAAATTTAGTAAAAAGCGAAATCTCTCGCAAAGCCCTTATATTTTTCCATATTTTCTTAAATACAGAAACTTTTTAAAACTTATCATAGAATTTTATTATACATTTCCTAAAATTCTACATTCATCGTATCCTAATTCTAAATAATTATCTCATACTAAAAAAATAATAATCAGGCTTTAAAATTTAAACTAAATAGGTGGAGTTGTTTTATGTTTGACTCAAACATTCTAAATATTGGTGTAGTTGAGAAATAGTTTTAATTCACAATCAAATTAGTCTTCTAAATTTCTAATTTATTTTATATTACAATTTTTATATATTAAATAAATAACATTAAAATATCAAATAATTTCTTTAAACATAGTGATCGTTAAAATTTAATAAGTAAATAGTGTATAAACAAGATAGCTGATTAAATCATATAATATTTTACTCGTAACATTTAAGTATATGTGTAAATTTTATTTTGTTACGTCGATTTAGATTTTGGTGATTTGGCTTAAATTTATGTTGTTATTAAAAGGTCAATTCGGTATAACTCATTATTACTCATGCCGGGTCTGGTTTCCGTTGATTTGTTATTGTTTTATTTTATTATTTTTTAATTATGAAGTAATAAGATCTTGTCGTAGAGTAGAATAGTCGATTTCTTTATATTAGTCCGTTGAGAGTGAAAATGTAGATTGTCACGTGGATTTGGGGATGTGCCGCGACAAAGTTGAATGGATGGGAAACGAGCAAAAAGGTTACGACTTACGTGGCACATGCTGAGTGTGGCTCTATTTGTCACTACCTCCTTTATTATTAATTTATTATTAACTAATTTTCTAATAATTGCCCAAGTCACGTGCCCAAGGAAACTGGCTTACTTTCTTGTTTCTTCTTTCAATTTAATTTTATTAACGAAAGTGTGTTGATCAATTATGCTAATTATCGTTGAGTTGACCCCTGTATTTAACTAAATTAAAGTAGCTTTTCTTTTAAAGAAAATGCCCATTTTTAGTCTGACAAGAAAATCCAAGTTTCTTTTTACACCTATTTTATACAAGGCACAGTTTTTTTTTCAGTCAAAAAAAAAAATTACAAGGCACAGTTGATGACAAGATTTTAATTTAAAGGGAGAAAGAGACATTCTGGCAACTAAATTATTGAGAAATAAAGTTTTAAATATTCCATATTGTATTTTGGAGACTAGAGAAAGTATTTTATGAAAAACTTTTTTTTCTTATTATTATTTAGAAATGTGGTGACCGATAGATGTCAATTTTAAAAAATGTTGTAATCTAAGATCCTGACTTTGTTAAACTATAAAAAAAATTATTGAATTATGTAACTTAATTGTATAATGGCATTATTAAATCAAGAAAAAGCGGTTCTCATTCTTAGGGTTTTATGCAATAGCCCATTTCATCTTTATTTTTTAAATAAATATCCTTCCGTTAACTCACTGTCATTAAGGGTAAAAAAAGATTTTCCATCAAAGAAAAAATTAAAAAAATAAATAAAAATTGACATATAATTAAAAATGATTTTATCTAATCTCACTAAATAGGAAATACCCGAAAAAAATAAAAAATTTATATTTTAAGCAATTCTTTTTTCACTTATTTTTATTTTGGCGGCATGAAAGCCTTATAAACCCTAGATCTAAGTATAAAAAATATCACAATTTTCTTATTCATATAAGTATACTCTCTAATTGCACTGTAAAATGACTTGAATTGAGTTGAAAATAAAGAAGATATTCAGCACATACAAGCACGTAAAAATTGGTGGCATTTTTGAGTTTTTTTTTCTAATGATTTAAAGATATTATGTAAATTACAGTTTATTCCTTATGACAATTATTCAATGGCTACATCAAACTATATCATTGTTGATTTCATTTAAGAAAAAGTCAATGAATTTTGCATACTTTGTAGTGTTATTTAATTGTGTAAAAAGTATTTTAATATAGTTTGTATCATTTTAATAAAAAATTCTATTTTGCCCTCAATGAATTATTAGTTAACGGTTTTACACTAACGGTGAGTTAACAGAACGATATTTGAGGTTATTTTTTGAAAAGTATGGATGAAATGAGCTATTACATTAAACCCTAGGGATGAAAATGACATTTTTCCAGTAAAATCATATGGTTTAAGGTGCGTTTCGGATTGAGGTTGGCCAGCTGTATCTTAAAATCTACAGCAGTAAAGTGTTTGGTAAACACTAACTGCTGTAGCTTATAAGCTATGTTGATATGATTTTTTATTTGTATGATGAAAAATCTATTATATCTTTAATAATTGTGTCAAAATTATTATTTAAAAATTATATTTACTATATACTACTAACTTTTGTTTTATAATTACAGCTTTTTTTCCACAGCAACTGTAACTTTTAAATTACAATACCTCAATCCCAAACAGACTCTTATTTACTTTGTCGAACTTTAACAAAGTCCATAATCTTGAACTAAATCAATATTCATCAACTTTATTATGTGTCGTATTTCTCTTCTCTTCACTATACTAGAGAAATTTTTGTATGTTGAAAATTTTATGTTTTTTATCACTATAATTTTCAAGTTTATATTTGGTCGGCCCTCATATGAGAATAAATTTTATTTTTATTATGTGTGAGATTTTTGAGTTATATTGGAATTTTTTTTTAATATACTATAATTGTGTTGATTTAGATTGTGATTGTGTCAGCATTACAAAAACTTTGATCGAGAAAATTTTGATGTAATTTGAAAAAAAACGTATGTAAAAAGATATTAAGAAAGAACTGAAGGGAACACTTTCTTCGAAGCTTCCTCAGATCCGTAATAATTTATCCATAAAGGACACACGTCGAGATTCGACGATGACATTTGTGAGAAAAAAAAATGATGCAAAATGGAATAAGCTAAGAAGAATAAAGAAAAACATATGATTCCTATAAATAATAATAATAATAATAATAAAAGTTGTCATAATAGACAGTGAAGTTTTTTTTAAAGGATAAGGTTACACAACTGTTATTAATTTTTGGGATTAAAAAATAAAAGATGAATATACAATAATTTAATGTTTCGCACTTAATTTTAAAAAATTATACGAATTTCTTTTTTGTTTACCGGAAGTTTACTATACTTAGTACGTTACTTTTTATTTTTCTATTAACACTGTATTGTTAGAGGATAATTTAATATAATATTGATAAAATAATTATTTTACTCATGAATATAAAAATCATTTAATCATAACTAAACGATAAAGAAAATTTCAGTTTAAAACTATTGGGACTAATAACAACTACAAAATTAATTATGTAAACTCTTAATATCTACTAATTTAAAAAATATAAAATCATTAAAATAATTATCTTAACTAATTTACGGTGTGAATGGGGTCCTTGTAGAATAGTCAATTAATTATAAATAAGCCCATGGGCGGTTGAAATTAATATTGTCATGTGGATTGGGATGTGCCACGAAAAAGTTGGATGGATAGGAAATGAGCTAATGTTTACGTTGCCCATTGCGAGTGTAATCTATAATGTGTCACTACCTCCTTTATTATTATTAACAAATTTTATAATTAACATTAACATAAAATTTTCCGAAGAAAATTCTACCGGAGTCAAATTTAAATTTTTAATTTGATGTTCTAAGAAATAATAAATTATAAAAAGCCAAATGATCAATCAAAAAAAAAAAAAAGTAACATACTATGGGAAAAAAATCACTTCTGTAATTCATGAAGAAAGATAATTGCAAAACGAACAAGCCTCCACTAATACAAAATTTCCAAGCCTTAAAGTATAGAGGTTATCAAAAAATCACTTTTATAATTCATGAAGAAAGATAATTACAAAACGAACAAGCCTCCACTAATACAAAATTTCCAAACCTTAAAGTATAGAGGCTATCAAAAGAAAATAAAAACTTAAACGGAAATCATCATAACTGTAGAGGGAAAAAGCTTCGTTAAGCTAAAAACATTCTTAACATGAAGATAGTAAACCCAACAAAATCATAATCTCTAACATTAAAATGTAGGGATAACAAAAAAATCCAACCTAGATTTTAACCCAAGTGACATGTCCTAAAATTTTAGGGTTTTAGCCCGAATTTAAGGGACAAAATTCGGGCTTAGACTTAAAAATAAAAGTTCAATTAAATTTGGGTTAGGGTTCAGGCCTTATGTGGCCTCGACCCAACCTGACTTGTTAAAAAAAAAAAAAAATTCACAAGCATGAACACATAACACACACAATCACACACACTCGCGAACACACACATTTTCCATTCTAAACTCTAAGTCCTTAACGCAGAGCATAGGGGACTCTATTAATGCAAGAGAACAGTGTGCTGATGACTGATGCTTTTGAGAAGATAAAATTTTCCGCGTACATTCGAGATTCCATGGTAAATGTCCCTTTTCCTTCACAAACTTGTAAGCTTTCAAGCAATAAATTTTTCTTACATTATATATTTGGAAGAATTAGAACAAGGGAGCAAAAGATTCTTATGCTGACAGTTCCCATTCTCCATAATGTATTGTAGTGCATGTTTTAAAGCATATCTAGCATTAATGAATGAATTAGAAATTTCAGGAAGCCAGGAAACTTTGTGTGCACTGATTGCCTCTAGATTGTAAATTCAATTGATCTCCTCTTGGTTGAAGTAAATGATAGTTAATAGTATTTGAGTTTCATTTCAGATTCCAAAAATAATCCTTCATTTCAGACTCCTTTGAACATGAAACTATATCACGGCTATCACAAAAACTCGAGTAATTCTATTCATATAACCAAAATAGAGTTGAGTTCGAGCTCCTTCATTTTAATTGATTTATTATGATGCATAACAAGAATTGATGAGATGGTGTCAGATATGATAGTGGGAGTTAGCTGTCAACGAGAAAATTAATTTTTAGCAAGAATACAGTTGGTCGCAGAACTTTAGTCCTTGGAAGTAATCTTAACCCTGAATTTTATATGCTTTAGTCTTAATTTATGCTTCAGTGTATATGTTTTGATTGTGATTTATACTTTAGTTGTAAGCTTTAGTATTGTGCGCTTGGTTCTTTTCTTGTAACATTAATATAAAATACACAGAAAATACAATAACCTGCCTTTATCTTCTAATGTGAAAAATCCAGATTAATGACAACTGCAGAGCATAATTGTAAAGATAATTTTATTAATTAAACATATAAAATAAAAAGTTGATAAAATACTTCTTATACTAGAAGAAACTCGTGCTGATATTGTGTTATAATTATTAATGAAGCTTTTAGGCATGAAGTAATTGTAACTTTAATAGATAGTATAGATGATATAGACTTGAGGGAGGCTAGATGAAATATGTCAAAAGACATATGCTGAACTCATGGCCCTTGTTTCATAATTCGATCAATTGTTGGATTTTTTTAATCCAATATTACTAGATCCTTAATCCAACGTTGGGCTTATATGTGAATAATTATGTGTTGCGAACTGTCATATAAGGTTAAGTCCAATAAAAAGTGATCTGTTTAGATTTTCGGTATTATTGGCTTTAATGTATCTAATAGGGTGTGGTGAAGAGACCCAATAGTATTATAATTCTGTGATGGACAGAATTAGGAAGATCTAGTGACAATAGGAAAATATTGTCTATATAAATGGTTATGGTCCCTAGGTCATACGTATCTTTCCATTCTTTCTGATATCCCATCATTAGAGAGAGAGCGCAGAGAGAACTAAAAAATTCTCTAAGAAAATGTGTAGATTTGGAAGGCCAACCACACTACTCCATAGAGGAATTAAGTATTATGAATTAAGGTACGTTTCTGCATAATTTTGTTATTGATTCTTGATGATACAATATGAATCTTCCTGAATTATAGGTGATGGTTTTCACCAAAGGTTTTCTTGTCGCAACATCAATTGCATTACATTTGGTGGCTATTTATAGTAAGACAATGGCCAAATTAAAACACATGTCAACCTTAAAGCTTGCAGTGAAGATGCATTTGTTGTGTATTGCTACAGGTGAGAAACCCATTGTGTGGATCCCTATAATCTCGATCATATGATCAGATATTCAGAAGCGATTACAGGGTGTATACATGGGATTGCAGTAGTTAATGCAATGCAATGCAATCTCGTATTTGGTAAATTTTTTCATTTAGATTATGGTGTATTGTAATGCAATATAAGGTGAATTACGTTATATTAAATAAATCCAAGTGGTCTTGTGTAATATGACACCGTTCATATTAGTTTTTTTTTTTAATTTCTTTAATAAAAATAATTAAAAAAATAACGTTGAACAAAAATAAAAGCTAACTATTGTTGGGTAGATTATTGGAGTGCATAAAAAATATATGTATCTAGACTTCAAGTGAATTTCAAAATATAATTTAGCCGCCAATGTAACAATAAAAAAAATGATATTTCTAACAATTATTTAATCTTAAATCCAA
The DNA here is from genome assembly GCF_000493195.1 of Citrus x clementina. Classification (NCBI taxonomy): domain Eukaryota; kingdom Viridiplantae; phylum Streptophyta; class Magnoliopsida; order Sapindales; family Rutaceae; genus Citrus; species Citrus x clementina. The sequence goes on from NW_006262274.1 coordinate 5,067,785, forward strand.
AGTACTTAGTTGAAATTTACAACTTATTAGTCTATTTCATCATGAGTTGGACTATTAGCACCCCTCCAAAACTATTTTACAACCACTTTTTTAAATTTACCCAATTAAACAACTAAATAAATGTATTATTTCAGCAATTATAACATTAAGGTCTATGCGGAGTTTCAAATTTGTACTAATCATTTTTTAATGTGCTAATGATTTCAAAGCAATGCTAAGCCTATTCCAAATGAACTTCGTCTATCTCAGCCAGAGTATATACAGTCTTTCCATGGAGCTGATAATCATAAAATCAAAATTATCAAATTATAGATATATTCTATTCTAGGCTTAAAGTGATAGACATACAACATTTAGTTAAGGTAATTTGTTTTACTTGCATAATTGCATAAATCTTATCTTAGAACCATAATTTCATATTTTCTTACAATTCTTGGCTGAGAGCAGTGTCATATCGGTATATGATAAATTACAATATTTACGTATCTAAGATATATTAAAAAACAAGAATATGAGGATTATGAAATGAAAATGAATACAGAAGATTTAATTAGCTATTCTAAATCAGGAGCAGAAGCATCGTACCCCTCAAGATCTAAATAAAACACTTCTTTTTTCATCACATCAAACACAACTTGAACCCAATGGAAGCTAAAATAGAAAAAAGGCGAAGAAAAGAAAACAACGGTTATGAAAGACAAGTAAAAATGAATAAATAATAATAACACTTAATTACAGTTTGAAATTTTTAGACCTGGGATTGTATAACATGAACAAGAATTGTACTTTATGGGTTTTTTTCAAGCACTTGCATGTGACTTCTGCCCAACTGGGACAGGAGATGGGGTGACACAAAACTTGGACATATGAATCCAATTGCTCTTTATCTTGTTTATTTTGGATAACTGAGTCATACAACAACCTAATCAGTTTAGCTGAAATACCAAAACTTACCATTATTAAAGTGTAAAGAAAAACCAAAATCATTTATGCAATATATACTTCAATAGCATTAACTCCTATAACTTGCATCATCTTCATCACATTGCACCAATATGGGTTACAGTACCTTCTAGCTTAATTACATCATCATCAATCTAATATTTGGAGTCTTCCATATTTACTTGATAGTTATTTGGAACCAATTTCTCTATTTATGGCTAATTTCTATTTCTTTAAGACCTTGCCTAAGATTTTTAATAAAACTCTATCCAAAATGTTGGCAAATTAAACACAAGATCTCAACAGTAGCATTCCACTTTTCTCTGACACTGATGTATATTTATAAGTTAATGCACAAAATTTCCCTAAAAGACGCATGTTTCATATTTTGGGCATTCATACATTTTCTATCATGAAATTTCACATATGTGCAGGCATATTACTTCCATATATGATCAAACGTACACGTCTATGGCTGTGTGAGATTTGCGAGGGCTGCTGTATCCATCAGGACCATCACCTTGTTGTTTGAGAACGTGACACTGTATCGTAGAGCGTTTTGTAATCAAAGTGAAAGATGTTCAATGTTAACTGGCTAATCAAGAGCATCAGATTTGCATGAAGGTTGACTTTTATAAAGATTATGTAACTACGTAGAAGTCCTAATTTTAGCTGAGCACGTGGGATGATTGTTACCTTCTTTGTCAGCCTCGTGATGATATGTTTGTATATTATGCAGAGCATGGTGGCTAATATCTACTGGCTAATGCTTGTTTTGGAAAAAAATTTCTTTTCTTATGACTAATTTCTACTGTCTGACTGTTTTTCTTTGGTTATAGTGTCTCTGTTGTCACTACACTGGAGCTGTCATCTTCAATGGCTGGACTCACCTGCAGATGAAAAATGGAGAAGAGTCTGAGACTGCAAGCCTTGATATTCGAGGATTTGAGCTCGTTGATGGGGACAAAAGCCTGGACTTCATCAGTCCAGCTGTGGCTATTGGTTGGGTAAGATCAATATTTGTTAAAAGAGATAAATCTTGATGGCATTATGTAATTTGTATTGTTTTTTTTTTTTAATAATTATTAGCTTAATTTTCATTATGTTGCAGCAGGAAGAGCGCAGTGCAAAATTGAAAATCAAAATGATCTCGTCCGTCTTTGGTATTGCTTTTGACTTTTGTAAGTTGACGTTTTATTTTGTTGCCCATAACAGAATTGAAAATAAAAATTTGCATAGAATTAAGATCGGATTGTAGGGAAAGGATCGAAAACAGTGTCAGAACAGATTGGGCCGGCCCAAAATCTCGCCTATTGGATTCTTGCGAAACTCTAACCTGACCCTGTTCTAGGCTTTAGCCACTGGGGCTCATTGTCCCGATTAGCCAAGTCTGACAATTAGATAAATAAATAATCAATAAATAACATATTTATTGAATGAATAAATAAATAAGTAAATAAATAAAATTTAGGGATCCCAAAATTTAAATTCCTCATGGATTTATGTGGGAAGTATTCTGGTTTTGATTAAGTAAAATATGAGGACTACAATAAAGAAAGAGTGCTGCTATTTACCCCGAATTTGCGCCTCAAAAAACAAAATGCACCGTTTGGTTTTTCGTCTCCACACGTGTTGCTTCATTTGTTTTCCACTTAGCTTTCACTTTTGCTTTCACTTTCCACTTCCTTCATTTACTTTCACTTTCCCTTTTCCACTTAGCCTCGAAAAGGTAAACACGAACAGGACCACGGCTCTGATTTCCACTTAGCCCCGAAAAGGTAAATACGAACGGGACCACGGCTCCGATTTTCTTCAACTCACAAATACTCATGGTTCAACTCACAAATTAAAATAAAACATCTCAAGATTCTTAAATTAAAATGAAATAACTCAACATTCATAAATTAAAATGAAACAACTCAATAAAGTAATGTAGGAACAATAAATGCTTACGAGTTTTGTAATGTAGAGATTCAGCACTTTCACAAATCAGTTCTGATTTTTTAGTTTCCAAACCAAATCGTAAACTTAGGGTTTTTCACCAGCGCTGCAATGAACTCTGCTTAAATCTTCAAACCTTCCCGAAAAAGTAAATGAAAAAGCAAAGGTAAAAGCAAAGCAAAGGAAATAAGTGGTGCACAGCTAGAACGCAACAAATGATATAAGTGCTGCACGTTGACTGTCCTTCCCTTTTACATAAAGCAACTGAAGAAACACGTGCTTCAAAAGCAAATGGCAATCAAATTACCAAACATAGCGTTTTGTCTTTCGGGGAGTAAATTCAGGGTGCAAATTCGGGGTAAATAGCTTTTTCCATAAATAAATGCTTATAATAATGGAAGAAAGTTGAAGCTTCAGAAAGGCAGAGAGAAGTATTGAAATATACTTAGTTCTCATTCACAATTATATGTGAAATGTTTACAAAGACTGGATGCCTTTTTATAGTAAACGAGTGACCCATCATTTGTGGTGACAGTTGGAGGAAGCATGATATTCGGCACTAGCCATAGGTTTTGTTTTCACCGAATTTTTGATCATATCAGATTCACAATTATTTCAGGTGTTTTAGCGATTATCATCGGATCTAGCTCAATATCAATTTAAACAAATAAATTTATATTAATAGGTAGGTTGGGCTAATAACAATTTAGGTGTGTTTCTTTTGATGGTGGAGATGAGTGGTAGAGCTAAGGCGATATAGGTGGTTTATTGAGTTAATTATATGAGGGACAATAAAGAGAGCTCATCAAAGCTCATGGAAGTCAATATAAAGAGTTAATATGAAAAGCTCAAGTGAACTAAAGGATACTTGATCACTTAAACTCAAGAATACTTAGTGTAGCTGGGGTAGCTTAAGTGACCCATGTATAAAATACAATCTGTTCATCAGAATCATCATAATAAATGAAAATAAGAACAAACATAAACATACATAATAATTTACGTGATTCAGTCGTTAGACAAGCCTACATCCAAAGGAATAACTCATCTTCAATCTACTATAAATGAAGTATTACATGATTCTCTTTACAAAATGAGTAAAACTTTATTAAAGATTGTTTATAGCAAATAACAACATATGGGAAAATATGGGTTTAGTGGATATAAGAGACTAGAGAGTTCTCTAACAGAAGATTATGAAAAAAGCCTTTTGAGAAGTGAGGTGTTCAAAATCTTCCATGGAGGTGTAAAAATAGAAGAATTAAACCTTAAAAATGGTGGAAAAAATGATGAACTGGCCCCTATAATCTCAAAAGAGCTGGAGAGAGAAGGAGAAAAAACGAATCCATTTTATGTGCCTTTTGGTAAATAAATATAAATTAAATGTTTTGGAGGTACTTATCTTTTTCTGCCACTTGGCAACTCTCTAATGGCTGGATTCTCTTTAAATAATGACACTCTAGAGATTTTACTCAAATGGCTTTGTTGGCCAAGCTACAAATGATGTTTATCATCTAGATCCTTATTGACGTGGCGCTTGTTGATTGGACAATTTTGGATCAACTAACATTTAGGAAGCACATGTGTGTTACTAAAATATCTTGATCTCTTTTCATTTTTACCTTTCGAGGTAAGCTAATTCCAACAAGATTATACTCATCCTTAATTGGCTTATATAGGATAACTTAAGTGCCGCTTTTACCACCTATCAACGTCTTCTTTGTTATTATTATTATTATTTTTCTTTTGCAATGTGATCACTTATAGGCAAACTCTAAGTTACATTTCATGTACCTTACAGCCACTCACATGAATAATGAGTGAGTCCCACACCACTAGGTTTGGCAAAACTCCGGTCTGATCCGGGTTTTGGTGTTGCCGGAGACTGGACCGGATGAGTGAAAAGCAAGACCGGACTCCGGTTAAAACCCGATATTTCTCGGTGCGAGCCGGGCCCGGGTTTTTGATCCGAGTTTCTAAGCCCGCATGTGATAACTTCAATTTTTTTTCTTCAATTTTTTCTTTCATTTCTCTAACAATGCAAATTTAAAAAAAAAAGTCAAATAAACTCATTCAATCTCAAACTTTAAAAAAGAAAATAGTCAAATACAAATATATAACTTACTAACAATGCAAATTTTACACAAATAATAAATTAAAATTGTTTCAATCTACTTTCTAATACCTAAATTCATCCAATTTCTAACCTAAACTCATTCAATCTATATATATAAAAAAAATTAAATTCAGCAACACAATAATCACACAATAAATCTAAATAACATCCAACATATCATAAATTCATAATTATATATTTATATGTAATATATTTATATTTTCTTTTTTTAATTTATTAAGAAACTGGGTCTAGGTTGTTGAGCCTGGACTCGGGCCCGGAAATGTCCGTGTTTGAGAATTTCCAACCCAGGTCCCATTTTTTTGTGTATGCGGCCAGAGTTTTGCCCGAACTGGATTGCCCCGGGTCCGGTCCGGATGGGATTTTTTGACACCCCTACACACCATACACTATTCATATGAGTGGATGTAAAGTACATGAATGTAACTTAGGGAGATCCTCGCTTCCAACTTACCCATAAATATTCTTCCAAAGTTACGCCCAAAGGTTCGATTATGATTTACATGAGCAGAACAAGGATCTGTAATGCATTACTAATTAAATAATAATAGTGAAGAGGGGAGAGAAAAATAATGACAACAAATTCTAATTTATATCACAATCACATCTAAGAGCAAAAAAAAAAAAAAAATTATAACTAATAAAATTTACAATTATAACTAATACACAATTCCCAAAATAATTCCACTTTTTTTATTTTTCTTTTGGGATAAGAGGGTAATGAAGTGCTGATGGAGTTCTCGACCAATTTAATGAAGGATTAATGCCCAAGATTACAAGAAAACAAGTATGGAGTAAAGCCTTCATCTGCATCCTCAGACCATTATACGAGTTTGATTCAAAAAGCAATTTTATAGCAAACTCAAGTGCATAAAAAATCAAGGGAAATCAAGTGCACACAGAATCAAGACACACGAGCAGCAACCCATCATACAACCTTTAACCTAAGCAATCTTCCAAATAATGTCCACGCACACTAACAATTGATGCATCATTTTCAATTTCAATTCCTTCATTAACCCAAGTAACACAAAACAATTCTATTGAACCATCTATTGAAATTTTTTTCCGCAAACAAAAAATTATACCGAAAATAGGCTAACTTGTGGTGGGCATTCCCTTAACTTGTCTAAATGCCTCGTCATTCTTCTAATTGACAACAAAAATTGGTCGTGTTTTAGAGTCAACAATCGTAAACAGAGAGAGCCAATTTAAAATTTAAATTTTCAGGTAATTTAACAGAAAAACTGATCAATTTCAGTTTCTACTCAGCTCGCGACCAGAACAACAGATTCCCAATTTTTTGTTATTAGTAGAATTATTTCGATTAATGGAATTTTTCATTTTAATAATCTCAACTGAGCGAGGAGAATATTGTTCAGTGAAAATAAAACAGAGATACTACAAGCCAGAGAGACACACCGATTATAGAGATCATGCATGTTTCACACAATTTCCTATAAAAATAACATTTCTATAATTTTTTATCGTAATTAAAACGTCTACAATCTTTTCATTTAACAATTTCTTTTCTTTTATTTCAAAAAAACACAATTTATTTCTCCTTTTGCTATCAATGCCGAGGGGCTTAAATTGTGTCATCTAGTAGTATTATTGATATTGATGTTTATTCAATCACTAACGGGCAATATTGCAAAAAAAAGGTACAAGACTAGTAATATTATGCACCAAGAATCATTAAAAAAATTTAAAAAAAATTGTTATTTGTCTTTTGAGTACAAGTTGCATAATTGTTGAATTAAAATTATTATTTTTTAGTGAGAAAAGGACAATACTACATCTTATTTGGTAAAATGGTTACAAAGATCTCTTTATTTTTAAAATAATTACATATATTCCTTTTTGGGACAAACCTTACAATGGGTTATGTGAAAAAATAGGGTTGGGTAACTTTAAATTCGGATTGGATTTAGATGAATTCGATTGGATTTTAGATGGTTTGGATTGAGAAAAAAATCCATCTGATTCTAATCTGAACCTCAAATCCGATCCAATATGAAATAAATAAGATAAGATGAATATTTCAGATAAGTTTGGATTCAGATTAGTTCAGATTTTGGTTCGTATTCAAATAGTATTTGTCGTCTTGTTGTCGATGTCGTGGTTGTTGGATGTCAATGTAGTGGGCTCGTGGAAACTGGGATTGTTTGGTTGGGTTGCATCTAGATTGACGTCGTGGGTTTGGAGAACAAGAGAAGTGTCACCACCGTGAGCCATGGGGGCCAACTGCCGTAGCTTGGCTTGGGGGCCTTGCGCCGAGCCATGGCAGGAAGTGGGCGTGCTTGTGGTGAGTGCGGAAACAAGGCAGGATTGTCGCATTGGCTAGGGCGCGGCAATAGAGTGCACGCTGCGGCATGGGCGCAAGCAATGCTGGGCAACGCGCACAACAGCGTACGTGGGTGGCGTAGGCAACAACTCGCAAGACTGTGCGCTGTGGGCGCGCGGGCGTGAGGTACAGCAGCACGCGAGTGGGCATGGCATGAGCGCGTGAGCGAGCGGGTATGAGCGTGCGAGCATGGTGCTCAGCAGCGCGCAAGTTAGTTGCTGGATTTCATGGGCAGTTGCGAGATGTGGCTTAGTGGCGGGCCGGAGTGCACGCCAACGTGCAGCGATGTGAGGCATGCGCATGGGGGCTCGATCATGTGAAAATGAGAGGCGTTGTGGCGGATTGTGAGCAGACAGTGGCTGCAGGACGTGGAGCATGGTTGGCCGAAATTCTCCAAGAGGTGGGCGAAAATCAAGCATGAGTGAGAGACATGGCCTTGGAACGCTAGAAATGGGGAAAACATGGAGAGTGGGTAGCGGCGGTTACACACTTGGAGAGTGGACAGTGGCGGTTACGCCCCACAACTTCCTTATCTCTAGACATGGGCAGCGGTTGCCTTGTTCCTTGGGGGAGTGGTGATGAACTCCCTTGAACATGCTTAGTGGAGGCCAAAATCTTGGGGAGGGATTTGAGGTGGCGTGTGGGTGTCGCGCCACCTAACCTTAGCGAGTGGGGGTGTCACTTGCAAACCCATGTATATAGATAGTGATGGGGTGTATGTGGGGGGCATGAGTTTTGATTTGAGCATTTGTGTCTTGTGCATACATTACTTGAATTATCTTGTGAAGCTTTTCTTGTTGCGGAATAGAAAAGTTGGAGGTCGGTGCCTTCATAAAAATCAATACTTGTGTTTAGTGTTGTGTGCGTGGTTGTTCTTTGTGTTGGCGAGAATACATCCTTGCATAACCTCCTTTAAGTGAGTGTTGACGCGCTTCCTTATAAAATCGCTTCTGTTGGGTTTTGAGTTGGCTGGCTAAGTAGGGTCTTAGCGCCATCACGAGGGTTGCCAAACGCATCTTGAGAAAAGCCCGGTGACACATGGTTGATATTTTAAAAATTGAGATTAGGTTTTCATTTTCTATTCAGGAATTTGCTTTTGCGTTTTTATATTTAGGTATTTTAATTTTTTTTTTTTAATTAGTGCAATCATATTGATTTATTGGGATAACTGGAATGTGATCCAATCCGAATCAATTCCAATCGGATGATGCTAATTATATTCGATCAAACATAATGCCAAATCTGAATCCAATCTGAATTTGTTTCAATGTCAACCCTAGTGAAAAATAGTAAATTTTGGATTATGCCCATAGTGAATTGATTATTTTCAAATTATCTACTTCACTTTTAAAAAAATTCAAGTTAACGTCATTATTGTTAAAAGGTAAGGGGAAAACATGAGTGGATTGATTTGAAAACAGTCAATTAACAGATGGAGGTTATCTAAATTAACCCTGTGAAAGAAAAAGTTTATGTATCTCAAAAAAATAATAATTATGAAACCGTTCTAAAAGTGAAGAGTTTACGTAACCATTTTGCTAAAATATGAAAATGTTGCTACACTTTTTCTTTATACTTAACATATAAAAAGACCATTCAAAAGATCTTATTAATAATTTTGTTAAACTAACTTTTTTTGAAAAAAATATATATTTGATCTTATTTTATTTAATGCATTCTGTTGATATATTTATTTCACAGGCCATCCGTAATTAGCATGGACATGAAGTTTACAAAAATCACCAAAATATAGCCTCTTGCATTGCAAAAAGATTAATGATATATAGCCCCCTCGATTTATCCAATAGCCCTCATTTTTTATATAATCCATTTTATTTCTAAAATTACCCTTATTAAAAAATAAAAATATTTAAAATTTTTTTTCTTTACTCTTTTTCAAGCATCACCAATTCACCATCACCAAAATATCATTACTAGTTTACCACTGCCACCCACATCTCTTCGTTGCCACTAGATGCATCCTTACAATCACTTCATCACTTTGGCAGATTATAAAAGAATATTAACCTTGAAGAGCTGCGAGAATTGGGCTCAAGAACCTTCAATACTGTTATCGTGGGAAGCGTAGAGGCAATGTTCTTGCAATTAAACGAATTAATGATAGATGTTTAGCTAGGAAACCTTCAAAAGAAGAACACATGGTTTGTGTCATTTTATTCAGCTTTAAAAGCTCCAAATATTTTTATATTACTTCCGGTTTATGATATTGCTTGCTAAATGTCTATATTCATTCAATCAAATAGATGACTTCTGGATTGAGCCCATTAAGCTCACGGATTTTGCACCATCCAAATATTTTCATTCCACAGTGTTGGGCATGATGGTCCGAGTAGGGATGGCAAAACCCCGGGCCGGGTCCGGGTATTGCAATGACCGGACCCTGCCCGGATGCAACCGGTCTAAGTTCGGGTCCGGGCCGGGTTTTAATCCGAGTACCCAAATTTTATATTTTTTTAATATTATATGTGTATATATTTTATATTTTTTTGGTAATTTTATAAGTTTTAAATTTATTTCAAAAAAATTTGACATAAAAATAAGAACTTTAAGTGTTTAAAAATTTATATATGTATAATAAATGAGTCAAAAAAATATAAATATTTAAAATAATATATATTTTATAATTTTTTTTAATAAAATTCGGGTTCCGGATTTATCAAGTGATGTTCAAGACCGACCAGGCTTCATACCCGGGCCGGGTAATACCCGGCCCACAATGCCCGGGTACGGTTCGGGTCCAGACCAGATGGGTATTTTTACCACCTCTAGGTTCGAGGTTCTGTGGCAACAATAGAAGCGTGTGCATGTGACAAAGAAAATAAAAAAACTTAAAAGACTATTTATTTTTATTTCTCTAAGGATAATTTTGAAAATATAATGAATTAGTTGAAAATTAGGGGCTATAAAAATAAATCGAGGGGGTTAAATATCACTACTCTTGCAAAAATATGCGGCAATAATGAAGAATCAGCTACAATACACCTAAGCAAATGCAATAAGCAGTTGGAATTGGCAACAACGATTACATTAACAATTACTTGTTGCCTCAGTTCTACTCAACAAATAGTTCTTATATGCCCCATCAATACGCCACTGTTGTTATTCAACAATATTCTCAACAATTAAAGGTTTCTATTTCAAATTCTCATTTAAAAAAATGATTAATTTTGATATATTTCTTCAACTTTTTGACATGACATTAACATATGCCCAACCATTTTAAATCATTTAAAAAATCATATTTACCCTTCATAAAATATATTTCTCCAATAATATTTCAACGTTCATGGTAAAATGAACTATTAGAAATTTATAAAAACACCCATGTGGTTTAAAAAAAAACAAATCCATGAGGGATGAAACTTTCATTCTCCTTTATCATTTTAAATAATTGTACCTGAAATTTTGTGGTAAACAAATAACAAAATTTTGTTAATTCAATCAGCGCCCCCCCCCCCCCCCCCCACCCCCGCCCGGCCACGGGGGGCGGCCGGCCCGCCTCTTTCGTTGGTGCTAGGCCTTGTGTGGCTTTGGAGCAGGGGAGGTAGCTTTAGCCGGATTAGGCCCAAGGTTGTTCACCCGGCAATATTGCTATGTATGGCAACGGTTCTTCATGCGTAAACCTACATAAACAATGAAGTCCAAATATTTAACACCAAGCTAATAACTAGTTGATGAAGCGAACAACAGTCTGTAGGATACAAAATTCATCTATGTGGACATTTCTGGTTTTATGATCTAGTGTTCCATGTTGAAAATAGAGGAGGAATAAACTGCTCAAAACTAAAACTATTTAGACAACAGAAAAATTTTAGTAAACTGAGGGATTTTATTGATATTTTACAAAAGAAACGCTACAATACTCATGACTCACTCTTCTTTCTCTCTTCTAATTATTTACTCTTCACTTGATGCTTATAACAAAGTGCATAGGGATATTCATAGTAACCTATAACTAACAAACCACACAAATATTAAATTATAAAGATATGACAATAAATTTTTACAAATATCTCAAAATATTCAGGAATTATTTAAACTTACATATTTTTACCTTTATTAAATATTTTTATATTAGAAATATCTGTCAATCTCTACACAATTCTTGAATCTTCCATGGGTTGGGTTTTGAACTTGGGCTTGGACAATCGTAAATTGGATTGGATCATGAAATTGGTGGTAGACTATTAACATACACTCCCCCTCAACACCAAGTTTCATCCTTTGATCTATATTGAGCTGTTGGCGTAACTCTTCAAACATCACGATACTAAGGTTTTTTGTAAACAAATCCCCAACTTAGTTGTTTGTCCTGACGTACCATATTTCAACTTCATCTTGCAAGACCTTTTCCTTGATGAAGTGATAGTGCACCTCCACATACTTAGTTCTTGCATGGAAAGCTGGGTTTTCCGCTAAGGTAATTGCAGATTGATTATTGCAATACAGTGGTACTGATTCTTCATCAACTACATCAACCAAGTGCTTTCTTGAGTTGCCATCGCTGCTGCTCTATACTCTGGTTTGTGTTTGTTAATGATACAATTAGTTATATCTTACTACACCAAGAAACTACTCCAGACCAAATTATAAAAACGTACCCACTAGTTGATCTTCTTGTATCATGATCTTCAAGGTAGTCAACATCACAATAGCCAATCAACTTGCGACTTTTACCTTTCTTGTATAACAGACCGAAGTCGATTGTATTTTTAACATATCTTAATATTTGTCGAACCATTCATAAGTGAGGTTTCTTTGGATTTTGCATGTACTAACTTATTACACCCACTGCATATAAAATGTCTAGTCGAGTCAATGTTAGATTGATTAAAATTCGTTCCAATTTTCGATACATCATTCCATCTTGTAAATCTTTGGCTTCATGTGTGCATAATTTTGCATTGACTTCCGTTAGAGTTGAGATTGACTTGCATTTCGACATTTCAACCTTCTTTAGTAAGTCTACAACATATTTTTATTGGCAAAGAAATATCCATTCTTTTGTTCGATCAAGTTCTAGACCAAGGAAGTGTTTGAGCTGACTAAGCTCTTTCATTTGCAAATGAATTGATAAGTTCTCTATTGTTCGCCGAATCTCATCTTTAGCATCATCAATAAGAATCAAATCATTTACATACACCAATATAGTCACTAACTTTCTTTCATTATCTTATATGAACAAGTTAGAATTCATATGTGCTACTGAATAACCACTCTAAGAAAGAAATTCAGTAATCTTACCATACTATACCCTTATGCTTGCTTTAAACTGTAAAGTGCCTTTCTGAGCTTGCATATGTACTTCAAATCAACTTTATTCTCAAATCATCTTGGTTGGTTAATGTAGATCTCTTAATCCAATTCTTCATGTAGAAGACATTTTTTACATCCATCTGCTGTAATTTCCATTTCTTACTGTTTTGAGTTTTGCCGCTAAAGATAGCCAATGGGCCGGATGATATAGGCACAGTATGTGTCCGTATAGCACGTCTGTGCCCGTACCGTTTGGCCCGACATGAGCACGTTTTGGTGGGTCACGCGGCATGACACGACGTGGATGTGGGCTAGGCGGGGCTTAGAATTTTAAGCACACGAGCCTTAAAAACACAACATAATTAGAGATGGGCTAAGACGACACGATGAAAAAACCTGCAATAAGCACATTTTATTTTTTTTAATAAAAGTAAACATAAAATTTAATAATTTTACAAATAACTTGAAATTGAATTTTTAAATTCATTTAATTCTTATTTAAAAAAACTATAATTGATTTATATAATTGATTTATTAAATAAATAATTGATTTCATGATTTTAATAAATAAAATTATAAATATGCATTAATATTATTGTGAACTATGATCTATGACTCTATGTAAGTCTAAGTTAACAGGGTCAAATTTAGTAATTAATATTACATTCTCTTACTATTATTAATTTATTATTATTGAATATGGACTTCAGTTTTAAATTTTTTATTCTATTAAATTTGAATAAAGGCATAGACCTAAAAAAAGTATATAAACTTGAAAAAAGTACGCCAGCAGCTTGGCATGCGCTCTTAATTTTTTTTTTAAAAAAGAAAAAACTTATTGGGCTTTTTTTTCTTGGGCACAGATGGTAAAGCCCATAGCACGACACGTGTGGGCATGGCACGAGTAGGCACGGCACGTGCGTCAAACCGAGCCTAAACAAAAAAAAATTAGTCACGGTATGGCATGGGCACGAGCACTCATAGACCTAGCTTTGATGGGCCGGACCGGCACGACATGCCCATTGGCCATCTCTATTTGCCACTGAACTAAACGTTTCATTATAGTCTAGCTTGTATTGTTGTAAAAATCCTCGAACTACTAACCGAGCGTTACACATTTCAATTGAACCACCTAGGCGCTTCTTAATCTTGTACACCAATTTGCAAGACATTGAGTTTCTACCCTTTGGTTTCAGAACCAGATTTCAAGTCTGATTTTGCTTCATTGCGACATTTCTTCTTCTATCACCTTTATTTAATGAGAATTATCTAATGCTTCTTCAAACGTCTCAGGTTCTTTTATTTTTTTTACTCTTCTGCAACCATTGCGTTAACGTACCCGAGATTTGGCTTCTTTACTCTTTTGGATCTTTTAAGTTGAGATTTAGGAGTTCTTTATTCTAGTTCACTTGTTCTTCGTCTTCAACAGGGCTATGGTGAACACCCATCTTCCAAGGATTTTGTGCCTTATCATGCTCGATATTATCGTCTCTTAGATCTTTAAAATCTTTAGATTCTTCTTAATTCGGGCAAATTTTAACAATTTATTCTTTCACTTGATCTTAATTTCTTTTGAATCTGGTAGTTCGTTTTTTTTAAAGACCACCGCGAATATGCTTTTTTAAACATCACATTTCATTTTATATATCACCATCCACTGCTAGGATGACAACACCTCTATCCTTTGCTCTAGCTTTCCTACAAAAAATACAATGCATCACCTTTTTGTTAAATTTGCTTCACAAGTGGCTTGCGCGAAAACATAGCACACTCAAGTAAATACATAAAAATGGCTAATTGTAGGCTTCACATTCTATAGCTTCTCGTAAGATGATACGAATCCTAGTATATTCTTTAAATGTATCATACATCTACAGATCTCCGCTAGATGGTAATTCTTTCATTTGTTATGCCATTTTGTTGTGATGTATTGGCACAAGTGATATGATGTCATATTATATAGTCTTGAAGATATTATGAGAACTCTGTGATGTACACTCATCTTCATTGTCTGTTCATAGACAGCATGCTTTCTTTTCTAGTTCTCTTTCGACTATGTCTTTGAATTCCTTAAATTTTAAAAAATGTCAGATTTTTCTTTCATAAAAAAGAACCGAATATACCTGGAGAGGTCATAGATAAATGTGACCATATATCATATGTCACTGATAGAAAGTTGCTTGATAGGCCTAAACACATCAGAGTGTACCGAATCTAATAGTTCTTTTACTCTAAACTTAGACTTCTCATATGAGAGTTGGTAAGCCTTCCCATTTAACACTCTGTACATATTGTGTCTATTTTCACATCAAGTTAAAGCAGACCTTTGAGTGTTAAATTGTTCATTATCACCTTAAACTTGTGATTGCTAATATATCCCAACTGACCATGCCATAAATTAATTGTCTCATTTTTTTGAGTCTTATCTACATATGTAAACTCTGCTGATAATACATAGATTAAATTTAACCTTTGTCCTTCCATAATAGTTGTCCCCGAGAATATTACATCTTGGTACACCTGGACATCTTGAAGACTAAACAAGATATAATTGCCTAATGATGTTTTAATTCTTGTATAAATGCCGAATAACGGTACTTTATGACTTCTTAAGTTGGTATCTTCCATAATAATTGAAATCTAAAACAATATAAATTACATAAGTGTTTTCCTTCGCTCCCTTAAAATGCCCCTAAAAAAGATTTAAAATGCTCATTACGAACAATTGGGTTTGTTAATGATCAATGGCATTTTTTTTTAAATTCGTTGGTTAATTGAAGTAAAGGTCCAATTCGCAGGTGAATTTATTTATTTTTTTTTTATGCTTGGTTTTGGTAAAAATACATTTGCTAAATGAAGAAGAGTTAATTGACTAAGCTCTAAATATCTTAACTATAAACGATTTGATTGCAATCGACCATATTGTAAAATTTAGGAATGGTTTTTGAATATCGTAATGATAAAATTAAGTTCATTAAAAATGGGTAGAGTAAAGAATCGTTACATAATATCTTATAATCTCTTGAGACACATCCAAGCTGATATATGCAACGTGAAATTCATAATTTATAAAAATTATTCTAAAAAGAAAGTGTACAATTTAGTACTGAGAATCTGACTTTAAAAGACCATATTCGCTAATTTATAAGAAAACTAAATGGGAAGTCTATCCTCAACCCATAGAAGGCATTCAAGCTCTTATTGGACGTAAACTAGAGGAAGGTGAGCCACATATCTTTCAGCAAATATCTTTTTATTTTAATATTCTTTTATCTTTTGCATTTTTACTTTTAGTGGCGTGATTTTCCTCACATGCATAAGTGTATGATTATGTCTATCATGAAGATCTTTAATTATGTACTTCTTTTTCAAACCCTCACAATTTATTTGTGAGATTGTCCCAATGGTAGCAACTTCGAGTAAACGATTTAAGAAAGTTTGTGTGCTTTATAATATTCAATATAGAAAATACAAAGAGTTCATTTAGGCAATTGTAGATCTTAGTCGTGTTATAGTAGATAGGAAACTACACTTTGTATAAGGAAGAGGTGACGAGGGTTATCAAAGCTCGTCTCATAAGCTGTTTTTTACTAGAGGAAGCCAAATATTAGGCATCATCCCAAAGCTATAAAATCTCTGGGATGCCTACTTAGCCCATCAACTGAAGAAGAGTTAGTCGTCTCAAATATACAATAGAGAATATCTGAAAAATAAAATCATGTTGATGCTTTCATTTTCTTGCCAGGACACCTTGCAAATCTAGATACACTAATTAAATTTGCATATTGGGTCCATTTGAACATTCATAAAAAATACATATGTTTGTTAAATGTTAATAAATTTTACGATGTTAAATATTAATAAATTTTATGATGGTTTGATAACATTTCTTAATCATGCAATTAAGAATCATTTCATTCTATTCTCAGCAAGAAAGCCATTTTATCTATACTAATTTTGCTAATGAGTTACTTAATCTTTTACAAGCTTACAAACCAGAGCCAGATCCCATGACTTTGACATAATGATGATGGTAGTGGCCCTAGTAAGAAGTGTAAATTATATTTAACTCTGCATTTGTAAATATTTTCAAGTAATGGTCATGTAATGTCTTCTAAACCCCAATTTTAAGACATTAAGGATAATGTCTCGTTCAAGTAGGGAGAGGAAATAGTTGATAGTTGTAGAATGTCTCAATTCTAGTGATATTTTTACTAATTTTTTATTATAAAGACTAACTTTGGATAAATTTGAATTGAAGATCGCTGAATATTGAGTGTAATGATTCTAAAAACGCATCTCCTTAGTTTTAGAGTTTAGTTATTAAAAAAAAAAAATTCTAACGTTTTCTTCTTCTTTGTCATTGTCTTTTAAGTTTTTGCAACCATTTCAAGTGTGATCTCTCCAACTTCTTCTTTTATTATTTTATTATTTTTATTTTTTGCCTTTGTACATGCATATCTTTAGGTTATAAAACGTTGTAGACAATGTTTAGAATAGGTTTGGGGTGAGATGTCTTAATAAAAAAAAGAAAAAAAAATTAAGGTATTTTGTGATATTTTAACATTGGATGACATAATAACTTTTAAATTTTGGTATTTATATTATCTTTAGTTTCAGTTATATTACACCATATTTTCCACTCACATGTTTATGTTAGTGACAAGTGTTAATTTTAAGATTTGATAAGTGAAATTGATTGAGCTATTTGAAGGCATATATATATTTTAATTTTTTTTAAATTAGAATTTTTCTTTCTTTTTTTAAATTTCTGTAATTTACTTTTCGCATTTATTTTTAATGGTCAGTCCAACCGCCTGATTTTTATTTAAATTTTGTTAATTTATTTATTTTTGTTTATATGGTCGGTTCTACTGCCTAACATTTTAATTTCAGTTTATTTATTCTTGTACATTAATTTATTTAATTTTATGTTTTGTTTTATGGCTGGTTCTAAAATAGCGCCTAATATTTTGTTAATTTGTTTTCTTTAATTAATTTATTTTATGGTTGGTTTCACTGCCTAATTTATTTTTTTATTTGTTTTCAGTTTGTTTATTTTTATTTCGCATTTTTTTGCTTATTTAATTTCCAGTTTATTTTTTATTTCTATAATTTTCATTTAGCGTTTTATGCATCATTAGTTCAGCACACATCATTAACATTGCATGCAACGTTGGTCTCGTACAAATAGTGGCAAATTAATTAGGAGATCACCTTCACCATCTTTAGATATGGCTAACATAGGAGCTGATAATTCTTCAGAGCATGAAGATAACCAAGCCTTGCAAAATCTTCATGAATAGCCTATGACCCTTAGAGATTTCATGCATCCTACTAGAATAGGGTCACCATCATGCATAGTATTTCCTCCTAATGTATCACATTTTAATTTCAAACCTGGTATCATCCAACTTCTACCTATTTTTCATGGTTTTGAGTAAAAAAATTCATATATGCATTTGAGAGAATTTGAAGAAGTCTGTAACACATGTACTGATCAAAATTGTAGCATGACCATAATCAGGCTTAAATTTTTCCTTTTCTCACTAAAGGATAAAGCTAAAACTTAGCTACAAAATCTTAGATCAGGATCTATCAGAACTTGGGATGAAATGCAAGTACAATGTTTGAAAAAATTCTTCTCACCCCACAGAACAAATTCTTTCAAAAGACAAATCATCACCTTCACTCAAAAACCAGGAGAAACCATCTATCAATGTTGGCATAAGTTTAAAGAACTATTTAACATTTGCCCACACCTTTCAATATGAATATATAATAAAAAAATAAAATATTAATATTAATAAAAGAATATGCTTCCCTTGCCTATAAAAGGCAAGGGGATGCAAGCAGAGTGGGGAGAGCTGAGTAGAGGGAGTTGAGCCGAGACGTGAGTCGTGAGAAGAGAGAGTGAAGCTGAGGAATTGTTTCTTTTTCTTCGTTTTCTTCTTTTGTTGTGTAATCAATTTCCTTGTAATATATTTCAAAAGTTTGTTAAATAAAAAGAGTGTTTTGTTTTCTTTCAATATGAGTGACTAATTTTACTAAGCTAAGGTGAACAGTGAAGCTCAAGGTTTCAAACTATTAAATTTATTACTTTCTCAAGTGAGTTTTTAAGTTTTTTTTTCTTTTCTGGTTATTTTTATGTTATGTTAATATATCGATTTTCTTTGGATTTGTATGGTATTTTGGCATAATATTGACACATTAATACAGTGTGACACATTAGATACTTGATTCCATGCTTATTCACACACATAGTTAGTCAAGAATTAAATGATATAATAATTAACTGGTAAAAGTGAGGCAAAATATAAAAAAAAATGAGAGAGTATTTAAATTATAGTTTGAATACTGAGAGTGGATCCCGTAACCTTAGCATATTTTAAATTGATTTTTAGTGATTTCTTTTCTCGCAATTAATTTTCTTTGTCTAATAAATTGACAACTAAATTTTAAATTCCATGTGATTCGATCCCGGACTCACCAGGTTATATTATAACTAGACACTCTTCTACTTGAGAGTAATACACTTTTGAGTCGTGTCAATTATGGAGTAATACACTTTTGAGTCGTGTCAATCATGCCTTTGGTGCTTTGTCATATTTTACCTTTAGACGCTTTACCTAAAATTATAAGTATGCAGGTCATTCTTGTATAGAATAAACCTAGGTTATTTCATGTAGAAAGTTTTTATTAGACCTATATTTTTATGGGCTTTTGGGCTTTTATAATTTTGTCCAATAATACCTAGAGTTGGCAAAATTTGACACGATCTAATTACTCGACACTAAAAATTGGATATGGATCGTGAAAATTTGACGCAATTATTAAATGGCCTTAGTCCTGGTTGATACGATCTTTTTGCGTGTCGGGTTAAGGTTAAAGTTTTTAACCCATTTATCTGATTAATGAAATGATTATTTTTTCCATTCAAAATTAATTTGTAGGTTTTTGTCATCAAAACTCAAATATTGGACATGATTATCTCTCTTTCTTTTCGAGGGAGAGGAAGATGAATATATAGATATTAAGTCAGTTATTGAGTAACCTGTTTATTTTCCGTCTCAGGTTAAAGTCTCCATATTTTGACACAATTATTAAATGGGTAGTCTTTGGTAAGTAAATTTGACACTACACGAAATTGAGGCAATACAATTCGAACCAATGACTCATTTTGCAAGCTCTACAAATATCATTAGAAAAAAGAATGAAATAATGCTATTTAATTATAAACAAAACATAGAATATTGAATAAAGAGTGACAAATTCACACTCAAATGGTGGAAAAATAAGTATTTTTCCCATTTTGTTTGGGCGAAACTAAGCAAAACCCACCTAATCATGTTTTAAAATTTAAGCTAAACCTTTAATTCTACTGTTCCTATTTTTCTATTTTACCCCTAATCATAAATGCTAGCCAACCATAAAATATATATATATATATATATTTGGAATATGCATGAATCAAGCACCACAATGATTATCCTTACGTTCCAAAAGAATCCGTCTCTAATGAATGCCTCACTGGCATGCAGCTCAATGAATGCTTCACTGGCCTGCAGTGGTGCGGTGGGCTCCAATGTTGGGGTGTGGCTGGCAATGTTATGTCTTCATCAATGTTCAGTAGACACAACATTTGGTTCGGTGGTGGTGGACACATGTAAATATTCATCAAAACTATAATGATAGTTTTTTTACTCATCAAAACCATTACATTTAACCCAAAACTAAAAACTTGTGTAGATATTTAACACCGAATACGAACAATACCCTCAATATATCATGGACTAAACTTTACGCTTCTTTTGGGATATTTCTACTTACGCACAGAGGTTGCATATCAATTTTTTTACCGATCAATTTTTGAACGCCTTAGAAAAACTACAGGTTGAAATGCTTGGTGTTAATAAACTATGAATTCATACTCTAGTCGGTATTTTATATCCAAACAAATTAATTTTGTTTAAACCCTTTCAGCTGAACAAACACTAAAAGTTATAGTGAAATTTTTTCAATTTGGTAGCTTATTTAAAAACAAATGTAAGATGTTTGAATCGTTTTATTTGAATGAACTTTAATTACCAAAATTTAAGGATCAGTATATCTAGTTAATTAGTGTAGTGAATAGCAATGGGTCTCACAATAAGATCACTAAATTTGATATTAAAAATATCAGTCTGTCCCACTGTTAAACCTACTGTTTTACCACATGACAAAATTAATGGGACAACTCCACACAAACTTTTTTCAATTTATACAAGTCTCTGTGCCCACTCTAGCTAATTTGCAACTTGGCATGTACTCTTCTCTTTTATTTGACAATTTCTTTTTTTTTTTTTTGTTTTTGAAGTATTGTCCAAAGTAGGGTCACCACCAAGCCGGAAAAAGGAGACAGCCTCTTGACTAACAGCTTTCTGGTCTTCCAATTTCTCTATTTTGAAATCTTATCTTCAATTACGGGTACATTTGGCTGTGCGTATGGTTCAAATTTAATTATTCTTATATTATTATCTAGTAATCACTAATTTATTAAGAGTGGGCAAAAATACCATTGTATCTAAAAAATCAAACTGAATCGATGGTTTCATTTTTAAAATTAAAAAACGAATATTGAAAAAATTAAAAATTTAAGCAAATTATAGTTTTTATTTTTTATCAGAAAGCACATTAAATACATTTTGCACTTCAGCTGGTATTGAACCAATCCAAACAGCACATTATTTTTCTTCTAAGCCAAATTTGACTAAGAAATGGGCACGAGTATTACAATTTCGGGGAACATACTGAAAAATAATTTTATGAAGCTCCTTATTTTGCTTTTGGATCTCTGAAATTATCTAAAATATTTCTATTCCACTACCCTTAGGGCTCGTTTGGTATGCCGGATTGGATTGGATTGTATTGGATTAGATTGGATTGGATTAGATTGGATTAGATAATATTGGATTGAATTGGATAACATTGGATTATGTATAATACTATGTTGTGTTTGGTGCAATATTGGATTAGACTATAAATAATCATGTTTTATATTATAATATTACAATTTACAATTTATTATTATTATTAATATTATTATAAATTAAAATTTTGTATTATTAATTATACAAATCAACCTCAATGACATTAATGAAATATAAATCATAATTTAAATAATTTTTATTTTGTTAAATATATATATATATATATATATATATATATATATATGATATTATATTATTTTTATTCAATAATCTATTATTTTATAAAAATTTATCTTTTGAATATTAATTTAATAATTAATTTATAATGTAAATTTGAAATTATAAAAATATTTAATAATTAAATAAATTAAAATAGGATTTTAATTTAATGTGAAATTAATAATGATTTTTAGTATAATTTATTATTTACATTATTAAAATTAATATTTTTATTACATTTATCACATATTACTATAATTTTAATATTTTATAAATTATTATGTTTAATTGAGTTATCAATATAATCCAACACTAACTAATCCCATGGCCCCCCTTGGATAATTTCCTTTACAAAATTAAGATTAGCTTGTGGGCCCAGGATAACTAAATTTCAATACTCTTGACAGCACCAAACATGACACAATGATAAAATTAAAAAAAAAAAGAGTTCAATCCCCACTTTTAATCCTCCAACCAAACGAGCCCCTTAGTGTTGTTAACTAACTCGACCACCTATTATGCATGAGGTTATGGCTACTTCTACAGCTTCAGCCTATGCAAAACTTACATTTCCGTTAAAATGAGACTGATAAAAACCAGCTGCAACCATCTTACCAAACGAGTTTCTTACCACATCTCCCAGACTTTAAGCAAATTATAGTTTAAAACTAAAAAAATAAAACTAAACTGAAAATCGAATCAATTTCGATTCCAATTATTATTTCTAAAAAAATTGATGACTCAGTTCGATTCGGTAGTGTACCGAAACGTTGCACACCCCTGCTAATTATAACTATGTATTTTGCTTCATAAAAGGTCGGATTATAATATGGAATCCAATAACTAAGGATCAGGTTGTCATTAAGAAATTAAAAAAGAAAAAAATTAGAAGTGATACAACCATATCAATGGAGAGTTTGTGAAACGAACACTATGATGTTTGATGTGATTGATAGCAACACCCTTTCATTTTTGCATGAGATTGAAGGCATCAATTTAATGCCAATAAATGCCCTATCCTTCTTATTATCTATTACTTGATTATTATAAAATAGTACCCAATTCCCACTTGTTATCATACAAAACGTAAGGTGCCATTGATGGTTATTCTCAACCATCTGCAAAGTTTTATCTTCAAAAGCAATATTCTCTGTAATACTTCTTTCTTATTTTTACTATTGAAAAAAGAAAAACAACGTACTTCCACCTTTTTTTTCCCTAATGACAAGAGGGCGTAAACAGTGGCATCTGATGGTAATGATTTTGAACTTTCACTTCAGATGGGTTAATGGAGCAGAGCAAGTGCCATGTTACTTCATTTTTGGAGATTCATTATTTGATAGTGGCAATAATAATGCTCTTCCAACAAAGGCTAAAGCAAATTACCCTCCATATGGAATTGATTTTCCTGGAGGTCCAACTGGAAGATTTTCGAATGGTCTAAACATGGCAGATGTTATAGGTACATATAATATATAGGGTGTATATCATCTACCTCTTTCTCTTTAGCACATACAGTTTCATGAAGCAAATTATTTTTAATCGGGTAAAAGCTTGTTTAGTCCCTATATTATGAGGTTAGTGTCTATTTAGTCCCTGTATTTTTAAAAACACCTCAAAACATTCCTGCTACTAAATATTGACACTTATGCCATTATTTTTTATTATTTTTAACTTGCTTTTACAATATTACATTTTTACAATAATGTTTCTTTTTTGGATATTAATAAAAAATTAAATTATCGAATTAAACTCAAAAATAAAATAAAAACAAAAAAGGTATATATTAATTTTTGTAGAAGCTCACGTATGTCTAAAAAATTAATATCGTAAAAAATTACATTATCATTTTTTTGAGAAAATTTAATATTTTAACTCAAGAGTGTGTTCCACAAAAATTAATATATATTATTTTATTTTATTTTATTTTTTGGTGTTAAACTGGTAATTTATTTTTTTCTTTTTAATAATGTCTAAAAAATTATTATAATAGAGTTATTTTTTTCTTTTTAATAATGTCTAAAAAATTATTATAATAGGGCAATATTATAAAAATAAGTTAAAAGGAACAAAAGATAATGGCAAAAATCAATAATTTAATGGTAGGGATGATTTGAGGTATTTTAAAAAATATAGGGACTAAACGGGCACTAACTTCAAAATATAGGGACTAAACGAGCTTTTACCCTTTTTAATCAAAAACTTCTGGTTGCAGCTCAACTTCTAGGGTTTGGCGGTTTCATTCCATCTTATGCAAGTGCAAGAGGTGACGACATTCTCAAAGGTGTAAATTATGCCTCCGGAGGAGGGGGAATTCTAAATGAAACTGCACGAAACAACCTAGTAATTCAAACACTAACACTCCAAAATAGCTCACACCAGGAATCTGAACAATTTAATCATATATTTTCCTGATATTTCTCACAGGGATTCGTGTGGAGTATGAACCACCAGTTACTAAATCACCAAAGAACAGTATCGCGGATTAGGAGAGTACTAAAAAGAGACAGAAAATCAACTGCAAAATATCTGAGCAAATGCATATACACAGTTGGAATGGGCAACAACGACTACATTAACAATTATTTGTTGCCTCAGTTTTATACTACGAGTCACGTTTATACACCAGAGCAATATGCAACCGTTCTTGTTCGACAATATTCTCGGCAATTAAAGGTCCTTTCCTCTTCTCCTCCCGTTCTGCAAATGTAAATAAAAAGCATTTCTCTGTTTCTTCGAATTAACTCCTAATCTTCTTTGGTACTAGATTTTGTACAAATTGGGAGCAAGGAAGATAGCAGTATTCGGATTAGGTCTCGTCGGCTGTACTCCAGGCAGTGTTGCCATATATGGAACCAGTAATAGTTCAATGTGTGTAGATTCCATAAACATGGCAGTCCAGATTTTCAATAAGAAGCTCATACCACTTGTAGATGAACTCAACAACAATCTCCAGGATGCCAAGTTTATCTATGTGGACATTTTCAATATATCTTCTACTCCAACACCTGGTATAAAAGTTAAGCTTTCCTCACCAGAAAAGAACATAAAAATTATAATTGATCGCTGACTGATGTCCATTTCAGGAAATTCGGCGATTAACACTCCTTGCTGTGAAGTAGGGAATTTAACGATGAATGAAGGTGTTTCAACCTGCACTCCTTTCGGCACTTCATGTCCAAATAGAGGTGAGCACGTATTCTGGGATACAACGCATCCGACTGAAGTTGCCAATGCTGTTCTTGCTGGAAGATCATACAGTGCTCAACTTCCTTCTGATACTTACCCGATTGATATTCGTCGCCTTGCTCAACTCTAGTCCTGTATATCACAAGTAAGAATAGTTGGATTCTCAAAGGGACCATCATTATCAATTCGGTACCATTTTTCAAATTGATGCAAAGATGATACTTTTGTTGTAGTGAAACTTCAATGGAGTACTGGATAAGTATAACCTCCTAATGATTTGAATGAAACATCAGTAGAAATTATTTTTCATTCCCATCAGCAGGCAATGGAGTTAAGTTTAACTTACTTGTCAAGATGACTAAGGTTAATCCATTGACTGTATCACGATAAATTGCCAAAATACACCCAAGTCAACAAATAGATCATCATAATGGTACAAAGAATAATGTACAACTGAACACCATCATGAAGAATACAATAGTTTGCACAATGGGATATATGAAATATTGGATTTTTCAAAGGCAATGTCAGGGCAGATATAGCAGCAGAGATAAGCAATACCCAAGTCTAATAAACGAAGTCTGTCGGTATAAAACAAACGAAAAAGTGAGGTCAGACAAGAGTGAGTGTACAGATGAAAAAAGTCTATAGCTGCTGCGAAACCTCAATCAAGGTCTCTGGAATGCTCTTCTGGCCATGTTAACTTTGATATCATCGTCAAATTCTCCTCTGACAATACTTTTGTTTACTCTACCGGCCTCTAAAGGCCATCAAGATTAGTCTTGTTCTGTAACATGACGTCCACAGGATTCAGAAACACAATCTGAAAATAGATCGATCCCAAAGAGGTGAATGAGACTTGAGGACATTTTAAGGAGGAAAAAGTGAAAGCATGTATTCAACTAACACTAATTAACCTTTACCATCCTAGGTAGGAGTATTCTGCAAAGAAGAGTGTTGCCTGCAAATTATTAAATGCACCCCAGCTATTGAACTTATCAATAACCATTTTTTAATTCTCTCCCTGTAAGCTGGGGGCACTTGCTTCCTTAGGAGTCAGTTCACCCAGCAATTTTTTTTTACATGACAAATAACTGAAAAAAGAAGCTACCTATCAGACTAAAAGGGTTAATTAGAGTTTAGTCTCACTATTTTGTGTGTGTGTGTGTGCGTGTGCTGGGTTTGATTCATATTATTTGGTCACGCAATTAAACACAAATATAAATGCTATCTCAACTGATGACAAGATCACACAATCATATGATAAGAGAAACAAACAATCAGAGTCACATGATAAGATAAACAAACTTCCTAAGAATGTGATCCTCCGGGTTCCAATCGCACTGACAAGGGCAACCTTTTTTTTTTGATATTTTGGAGCCTAGTAAAAATTAGGTTAGAACAGAATGGGAAACAGAGCTCCCATACGTATCATTACATAAGCAATAACCCAGCCCCTCAGGGGGGTTCAAAGACATGAAGACCAAGAGGTAGGGAACCGGCAAGTTTTGCCATGCAATCTGCAGCAAAATTGGGTTCACGATATATATTTTTTTATGGTAATAAACCGTTGTCTGTTCATCACTTCCTTGATGGCAATTATGTGAGAAAAGTGTGCATTAGGCATCAAAATAATGAAGGAAATAAGTTGGGAAACACATTGGCTATCCACCTCTTCAATCAAATAACGAATGCCACGGTCCCAAGCAATATTAAGGCCTTGAAAGAGACCCCAAAGCTCTGCAGTATTCATCGATCCAAAACCAATTTTCATGCCAAAGCCAAACTGCCACTTGCCAGAGCAATCCTTAACCAAGCTACCAGCGCTAGCTAAACCATTCTTTAACCGTGATCCATCAGTATTTAATTTGAAAAACGATTCAGAGGGAGCCTGCCAGCCAATATCTTTGATGATCCCATTGCTCTGACCTAAACTTAGAGTTGATCGTACATTTTGAATGTCCTGTACCCAAGATTTTATTTCAGTAACAATCTGAGTGTAGCAAGGGGAATTCTGGGAGAAAAGAAACTGATTGCACCAAAACCAAATTTTCCAGCTAGCCACACCAAATAAACAGGCCCACTCATCCACAACTTCATTGATACCACTCTTTCCCAAATTGAAAGAGAGCCAATCACAAAGATTAAAGGAGAAAAAATAATGTCTGAAGCTTACTGGAATCAAACAATTCCATATTCTCCTTGCAAAAAAAACAGTCCCTAAGTGCATGCATCACGTCTTCTCTCTTATGGCCACATCTTTCACAATTCATTTTGTCCAGAATATGCCTCTTAAAAAGCTCCTCTCTAGTTTTAATTTAGCAAGCATCACCAACCATAAAAAAATTCTAACTAGTTGGGGACCTTTCCATTGCCAAATTAATTTCCAAAAATGAACATCTTTGTTACACTTGGAATTATTCAGAAAAAGTAAGCTGATTTAGATGTGAACTTGCCCGTTTTGGAGTGAGCCCAATAAAGGAGGTTGTCGCATTTGCCGTCAGAAGGGGGCTTGATCGCTGTAATTTGGAGAAGAATTTGACTGGGGAGAAAAGCACTAATCATGTCCAAGTTCCACTGCCCCTCAGCGTCCACAAAATCAGCAACTCATTTATTTATTAACTCATCTGGGATTGGGTTTGTAATATGATCTGCAATAATTATTTCTTCTGAAACCCAACACTGATGCCAGAAGTTAATTTTATTCCCATCTCCAATCGACCATCTCATGCCCTGTAACATATAATCCCAGATTCTGCTTATGCTTCTCCAAAGATAAGAATTATACTTGTTATCAATAGTTATAGGAATAGAGTCTGAGAAAAGCCCATATTTAGATCTCAGAACCTGAATTCATAAACTGTGAAGAGAAGCCAACATATTCTTTCCAATTTTCATAGGCAGAGCATTGTTCATGTCAGAAAGATTCTTCAAGCCAAGACCACTTCCAGATTTTGGTGTACAAACTATTTCTAATTAACCAGATTAAGTTTACGGCCTTCATTATTTCCTCCCCAGATGAATCTCCGAGAGATCCGATCAATTTTGTCTAACACTCCCTTTGGAATCTTTGTTGTTTGCATTGCAAAAATAGGAATCGCTTGAATAATTGATTGAGCCAGAGTAATTCTTCAAGATAAAGAAAGGTGCATTGAGCTCCACCCTTACAGCTTTTTATCAACATTGTCCACAATCTCTTGATAAGTAGCTTTGGTAACTTTGTTGTGAAGCAGCGACATTCCGAGATATTTGCCAAGATTTTCAAACCTAATGACTCGCTTATTTTCCTTGCCATAGCCTTTCTAACATTCTTGGAGAAAAAAAAACACAGTCTCCTGTTTGCTAGCTATCTCCCATGAACTGCTACAGAAACTGTCAAGCACATTATTTATAACTTGGGCTTGATTACAAGAAGCCTTAGCAAGAAGGAGCAAATCATCTGCCAAAAAAAAAAAAAAAAAAGTGTTAGAGGAACACCATTACACGAAAGGCGTATGGGTCACCATCTTCCGTCAGCCACTGCCTAATTAATTCCATGACTAAGGCGTTCAATACAAAGAGGGTCTCCCTGTCGAATGCCTCTAGAAGAAGTGAATTCATCAGTGAGCTCCCCTTCCCATAAAATTTGCATTCTAGCCGTGGTGATGCATTCCATTGTAATTCAAATAAACTCCTGAGGCAGCCCAACATCTTTACGAATATCATGGATAAAATCCCACCAAAGCCTGTCATAAGCCTTCTCAAGGTCGACTTTGATAGTCATTTGCCTAGTTTTACCCCTTTTAGTTTTCATTGTGTAGATGATTTCTTGCGCCATGACAATATTTTCCGTGATATGTCTTCCGAGGATGAAACTAGTCTAAGTTGGACCAATTAAGTCAGGTAAAATCTCCTTTAGCCGGTTTGCCAAAATTTTTGTGATTGTTTTGTACAGAACTGGACAAAGGCTTACGGGATAAGGACAATAAGTCTTGTTCAGTTCTGAAGGAAGGGGATTCCCTTTAACAATATTACTCACAAGGTCACAAACTGAAACACCAACCACTTTCCATTGTGCCTGATAGAAGAGAGCATGGAGCACATCAATTCCTAGAGCCTTTAAAGGTTTCATTCCGAAAATAGTAGCTTTTATTTCCTCACTCTGGATAGCTCTACAAAGATCAGCTATTCTGTCTTCATCGATCTTTGGAAAGGCATTTGCAATGGAGTAAATTCAGACCTCTTCATCATCACGAGTGAAAAGTCTAGAGAAAAAATCAATGGCGTGAGTCTTGATTTCTTCCTTGACAAGGGCAACTATAGAACACATAAAATCAGCTCACAAAATCCCAACTTCAGAGACCAGAGAGTTGCTAGCGATTAACAAACTAAGTTTATTCCATCACCATTTTCGTTGAGAGGTCAAGATGACAGCAAACAAGAACTCGGCAATTCATCAGTAGTACATTCAAAATATCTAAACAATTAATTATTCTTATCAACAGAAGCCATAAGCAAAAGATAGTCAGCAATTTGCTTGATGTTGTTTTCTTCTTGGCTTATGAGTGTGTTTGAGAATTGGTCGCAGTTGCTTTAGGCAATATGCCCTCTTGTCCTGAATCTATCTTGGAAAGTGGAACAACCTTTCCAGAGAGTCCAAGCCCAACAAATCAAGTTGTACTTCACCAACACCCTTTTGTGTGAAACTTGAATAAGACCGTCCAATGCCTAGCCCTCAGGTGGTGGGATGGTTCAATACTTTTATTGAGTGACGAAGTAATGAGTTTTTAAATAGAATTATTAGTAGATGGTATAATATTATTTTCTTACAATGGGGACAGATACAATTAGGTAGATTAAAAGATGAAATTCCAACATATTATTTGTTGCCCATTTAAATACTTAAAAATAAAATTTCGCACATTTTTTTTCTCTCCCAATATTGAAAATAGACTGTGGATGACCGGTAATTGAGATGTAGTGAGCATTTTATTGTGTAACTAATAAACACACTAAAAAATATAAGCTAAACTTATTTAAAAAAGGGGTAAATCAAAGGAACCGAATTATTTGGCATATGATGCGTATAGGCACATTTAGCATACACTTGTAAAGAGACTCATGTCCTTTTTCACTTTATTTTAATTATTTTATTTACATTTTTGGTTTTATCATCACAGAATATAATCTAACCTTACATGATATTTGTAATTTTGTAAAAAAAAAATTGAAATAATTATAGATGTAGTATTATAGTTTTCCTTTAATCCCATCACAATCAACTACTAATATTATTTTTCCAAATTACATTTGAACCTACTGCTAATATTTACAATAAAAAGTCTACTAAACGCTTTGTAATAGTATAGTTCAAATATTCGGACGTAAAATGAGTTTAATGTACTTTAAGAGAACGAAGCACGCACTTACTTGAATGTTTTGTCCATGAGCGTTTTTCTAATATTATAATATTCTTAAATGTAAGACTGAGAGGTTTAAGTTTCTCTCATTTGTTAGTCGAAAGCAAAGGGTTTTAGGCAAAACTGAAACGAGCAACGCTAGCGAGAAGCCGATGGCAAGGCAACTGCGTCATCCTCTCAAATTCCGGCCCATTTTCCCTCCCTCTCTTTCTCTTTCTCGTTCCCTCTGCACACAATCATCAAACAGCAACCACAACAGCCACGGAGACCAAGAGCGCAATGAGCAAGTACGGAAAATCCGAATCCTCTTCCAGAAGAACCGCCCAGAAGCCGCTCAGAGACTCATCAAATCCATCGTCTTATCAAACGCTTCACCTTTCACTTCGCCCCACGAGCTCTTCTCTCTTTTCTCCGTCTCCTCGCCTTACTACAAACCCACCTTCGCCAACATCCTCCTGTCGATTCTATCATCCGCAAAGCTTCCCAGCGATGCCCTGCAGCTTTACGCTTCGACCAAAGCCGACGGTACGCGTCTCTCTTTGGATTCCATTAATGTCTTGCTTGAATGTTTGGTGAGCTGTAATCAGTATGATAGGGCTCTTGATTTGTTTGATGAGATTGTTTGCATGGGGTTTAGGCCTGATAAGTTTACGTATGGTAAAGCGGTTCAAGCCGCGGTGAAGATTGGTGATTTGAAGAGGGCTTGTGAGATTTTTGATGGGATGGAGAAGAGTAGGACTAGGCCTAATGTGTTTGTTTATAACAATTTGATTAGTGGGTTTTGCAAAGAGAAGAAAATTAGGGATGCAGAGAAGCTGTTTGATGAAATGTGTCAGCAGAAGTTGGTGCCGACGAGGGTTACTTATAATACGTTGGTTGATGGGTATTGTAAAGTTGGGGAGTTTGAAAAGGTTAGTACTTTGAGAGAAAGGATGAAGAGGGACAAGGTGGAGGTGAGTTTGGTTATGTTTAATTCATTACTCGGTGGGCTTTGTAAGGCGAAGAGGATGGAGGAGGCAAAGAGCGTATGTAAGGAAATGGAAGTTCATGGGTTTGACCCTGATGGGTTTACTTATAGCATGCTTTTTGATGGGTATTCCAAGTGTGGGGATGGGGAGGGTGTGATGGCTTTGTACGAAGAATTGAGTGGGAGAGGATTTAGGATTAATAGTTATACTTGTAGCATTTTGTTGAATGCATTATGCAAAGAAGGGAAGGTGGAAATTGCGGAGGAGATTGTTGGGAAAGAAATAGAAAATGGGCTTGTTCCTGACGAAGTTATGTTTAACACAATTGTGAGTGGATATTGTCGAACAGGTGACTTGAACAGAGCTATGTTGGCTATTCAACAAATGGAAAATCATGGGTTGGCTCCAAATTGCATTACTTTCAATACTTTGATTGACAAGTTTTGTGAATTGGGAGAGATGGATAAGGCGGAGGAATGGGTAAAGAGAATGTTGGAGAAGGGCATTTCTCCAAATGTTAAGACAAATAACACCCTAATTGATGGGTATGGAAGAATGGGCCATTTTGATAAGTGCTTTCAGATTCTTGAAGAAATGGAAAATAGTGGGACGAAGCCTAATGTTGTAAGCTATGGTTCTCTCATAAACTGGTTATGCAAAGACTGTAAGCTTCTTGAAGCTGAAATAGTCCTCAAGGATATGGAAAATAGAGGTGTTCTTCCTAACGCTCAAATATATAATATGCTCATTGATGGTAGCTGCACAATGGGGAGGATTAAAGATGCTTTCAAGTTTTTTGATGAGATGGTGAAAAGGGAAATGGGTCCAACACTTGTAACTTTTAATGCCCTCATTAATGGGCTTTGCAAAAAGGGAAGGGTAATGGAAGCTGAAGACATGCTCCCCCAAATAACAAGTAGTGGTCTTAATCCTGATGTGATTACATATAACTCACTGATCTCTGGATATTCCAGTCTAGGAAGCTCCCAAAAATGTCTCGAGCTGTATGAAAATATGAAGAAGTTGGGCATCAAACCTAGTTTGAGGACTTATCATCCTCTACTTAGTGGATGTATCAGGGAAGGAATAGTGGCTGTAGAGAAATTATTCAATGAAATGTTACAGATCAATTTGGTTCCTGATCTACTGGTGTATAATGCACTCATTCACTGTTATGCAGAGCATGGAGATGTCCAGAAGGCACTTGTATTGCATAGTGAGATGGTGGACCAGGGAATTCGTCCTGACAAGATGACCTACAATAGCTTGATTTTTGGGCACTTAAGAGAAGGCAAGTTGTCCAAGGTAAAAGAGCTTGTCAATGACATGAAGGTCAAAGGATTGATTCCTAAAGCGGATACCTACAACATACTGGTAAAGGGATACTGCAACCTTAAGGATTTTGGTGGAGCATACATTTGGTACCGTGAAATGTTTGAAAATGGTTTCATTCCCAGTTTCTGTATTTACAATGAGCTAACAAATGGCCTCAAACAAGAGGGGAAGTTGAAAGAGGCCCAGATTTTATGCTCCGAAATCAGCATTGTAGGAAAGGATGCTTGGACTAATGAGGATCAATCTGCAGTTGCTAAAATGTAGAAAAGTGATGTTTGGTTTGATTAAGTGTTCAGTTCGTCAATTGATTAAGATCTCAAGGAAAGCAAGAAAAGCAGCCATGTTAAGTGCTGTAACTAGGGAGCTATATTGATGCTGATTTCCAGCCATGGTCTGATGGCATCTGGCACACCATTCTTTCTTTGTTTGCAACCCATCATTAGCTCTGGTTTCGCGAGTCTGGAAACTAGGTATAAATTGCCTTGCTTAATTATACAATTGAATTTATTGGCTCACTGATCTTTACCGTTTATGATTTGGTACATACCTCTCTTTCTCTCTCTGTGTGTATATAATTGTAACATTTTGTATACAAAACTGTATGTGGGTCGATTGAGGACGAAGTTGGTCCTGATTGTTGAATCTATCAGGTCCCATTCCTCACTGGCCAGTTATTGACATTTTTTTTTTCATGTTTTATTGGTGTTTATTTATGGAACCTCACAACCTAAACCAATTTCACCTGATGGCATCACATAATAATCTTCATTTCTCTGAGACATTGGGGAGGACTAAATTTTTATCTAATGAGTAACTTTATTATTTACATGGTCATTAGATAAAAGGTTAAAAAATTTTAGGAACAAATTTTAGTTTTGTTAGGAATGTTCTGGAATACTAAGTTATTGTCTCATGTGGTTATAGGAGAGTGGCACATGATTGAAGTGCAGAAGAAACTAGAGGTCAATAAAAAGTGTAAATCGCCATGAATACATAGGTCATTCAACTCCGTGCAATGATCTAACAGAAAAAGTAATTTATTGATTATGACAATCAACACTTGCTGTTACCTATAAAAGAGCAGAAAGTGAAACATTGACTAGCCAATAAGATCGGTACGAAAAGCAATAACACATTTCGCTGAAGTAGCTTCTAATCCACTCGAATTTACTTTGTAAGGAAGTGCTAGATTTTTGGGATTATCTCAGACAACCCTCATGCCATATGTAATTTTAATATGGACATGATGTAACCGTCACCATCTAGCTGTCTATCTATACTAACACATGCATTATCCAATTCTTCTCCGTTATTATTGTTGATATGATATTAAGTGTCTTAAAAATCAATGTTAGCTAAACTGGTGATATGCTTGTAGATTTCAAACTGCTTTTCTGAGAACTCAGATTGGTGCTTGATGAATAGAATGCTTGAAATTTCATTATATTGCAATTTTTACTCTAGAGCAAGAAGTGGGGTCCTCCACCTTGCATCTTTTAGTTTCCACTGTAGATTGATAATTTCATGTGAACATTTATGCTAATCAATATGCCATTTGCCAAAGGCCAACACTGATTGGAGTAACATGAAGATGTAAATTTTACTTTCTTAACACAACTTTGTAGTGATCCAAATTTTTTTTGTTGTTAAGTAATTTATGAGATTGTTAAGGGTGTGGGTATTCAGGAATGCTGCTCTTTGTGTTGGCTGTGGGGATGACAAGATAGTACTGCTGTGGAGGACGTGGATTTGTCTGACCAAGCTAGTACCAAAAGCTTGAAGATTGCAATCTATCTTGGTTGTCCAAAGGTACCTTATAATCATTCTTATTTGAGTAGGATTATATTCCGTTTTGAAAGTAATTCATTCATTTAGAAAACCATCAAAGAACATAATTGTTACCATCTTTTGGTTAATTTTGAAGATGCACAAGTATTGCTCAACTTGGGATGTTTACCATCTGATTGTATTATATCATTTTCTTTAATGCTGTACAAACTTAGTAAGACCTTCAGTGTTTGAACTGCAACCATTCTTAAACACACTCACCGGCCAAGAAGAAACAGATCAAGCAAATTGCTGACGCTCTTTTGCTTATTGCTTCTGTTGATAAGAATAATTAGTTGTTTAGATATTTTAAATGTACTACCAATGAAATGCTTAGTTCTTGTTTGTTGTCATCCTGACCTCTTAACAAAAATGGTGGAGTAAACTTAGGACAAACCGAGTTTGTTAATCACTGGCAACTCTCTGGTCTCTGAAGTTGGGGTGTTCGGAGCTGTTTTTATATGTTCTATAATTACCCTCGTCAATGTGGTTGGAATCCAGACATTCTTCGAAGTTTGTTTATCTTGTCATGTGATTGTGTCATTGTTTGTTTCTCTGATCATGTGATTGTGTGATCTTTTCGTCAGTTCAAAAGGCATGTATGTAAGTGTGTGACCAAATAATATGAATCGAACCCAGCACGCACACACAAACACAAAATAATGAGAATAAACTCTAATTAAACCCTTTTAGTCTGGTAACTGGCTTCTTTATCAGTTATTTGTCATGCAAACAAAAATT
This sequence comes from Citrus x clementina, assembly GCF_000493195.1. Lineage (NCBI taxonomy): Eukaryota > Viridiplantae > Streptophyta > Magnoliopsida > Sapindales > Rutaceae > Citrus > Citrus x clementina. The sequence goes on from NW_006262274.1 coordinate 5,103,076, forward strand.
TCTGGGTAAACTGACTCCGAAGGAAGCAAGTGGCCCAGCTTCCAGGAAGAGAACTTAAAAAATGCTTATTGATTAGTTCAATGGCTTGGGTGCATTTAATAATTTGCAGACAACACTCTTCTCTGCAGAATACTCCTACCTAGGCTGGTAAAAGTTAACTAGTGTTAGTGTAATTCATGCTTTAACTTTTCCTTCCTTAAAATGTCCTCAACTCTCATTCACCTCTTTGAGATCGATCTATTTTCAGGTTGTGTTTCTGCATCTGTGTATGTCATGTTACAAAATGGACTAACCTTTGTGGCCTTTAGAGCCCGGAAGAGTAAACAAACGGATTGCCAGAGGACAAAATTGGGGATGTTATCAAGGTTAACATGGCCACAAGAGCATTCCAGAGACCTCAATTGAGGATTTGAAACAGGCATAGATTTTTTTCAACTGACCACTCATTCTTGTCTGACCTTTCTTTTTCATTTGTTTCTATGCTGACAGACTTCATTTATTAGACTTGGTATAGCTTATCTCTACTGCTGAATCTGCTCTGACATTGCCTTTGAAAAATCCAATATTTCATATATCATATTTTGCAAACTATTGTATTCTTCATGATGATGTTCAATTGTACATGGTCCTTTGTACAATTCTGGTGATCTATTTGGTGACTTGGGTGTATTTTGGCCATTTATCGTGATAGAAACAATGGAATAAGCTTGATCATCCTGACAAGTTAAAGTTAATGCCATTGCCAGTAGATGGGATTGAAAAGTAATTTCTGTTGAAATTTTATTCAAATCGTATGGAAGTTATGATTATTCATACCCCGAAGTTTCATATGACAAAAGTACCATCTTTAGATCAATTTCCAAAATGGTACCGAATTGATAATGGTGGCCCCTTTGAGAATCCAATTATTCTTATTTGTGCTATGTGGTGCAACAGCTGAGCAAGGTGATGAATATCAGTCGGGTATGTATCCTAAGGAAGTTGAGCACTGTATCAGCTTCCAGCAAGGACAATATTGGCAACCTCAGTTGGAGGCTTTGCATCCCAGATTATGTACTCATCTCTATTTGGACATGAAGTACTGAAAGGAATGCAAGTTGAAACACCGTTTATTCATCCTTAAATTCCCTACTTCACAGCAAGGAGTGTTGATCACCGAATCGTCTGAAATGGACATCAATCACCGATCATTTATAATTCTGATGTTCTTTTCTGATGGTGAAAGTTCAACTTTTATAACAGGTGTTGGAGTGGAAGATATATTGAAAATGTCCACGTATATAACTTGGCATCCTGGAGATTGTTGTTGAGTTCACCTATAAGTGGTATGAGCTTTTTATTGAAAACCTGGACTGCCATGTTTATGAAATCTACTCATACATAACTATTACTGGTTCCAGACACGGCAACACTGCCTGGAGTACAGCCGATAAGACCTAATCTGAATACTGCTATCTTCCTTGCTCCCAAGTGGTACAAAATCTAGTACCAAAAAAGATTAGAAGTTAATTCGAAGAAACAAGAAATGCAGACCTTGTTATTTACATTTGCAGAACGGAAGGAGAAGAGGAAAGGAGCTTTAATTGCTGAGAATATTGTCGAACAAGAACAGTTGCATATTGCTCTGGTGCATAAACGTGACTCGTGGGACAAATCTGAGGCAAGAAGTAATTCTTAATGTAATCGTAGTTGCCCATTCCAACTGTGTATACGCATTTGCTCAGATATTCTGCAGTTGATTTTCTATTTCTTGTTAGTATTCTCCGAATCAGCGATATGGGGAAAATATATCATCAAATTGTTCAGATTCCTGTCGTAAACTATAGTGGAGTGTTAAGCGTTTGAATTGCTAGGTCTTGTCGTGCAGTTTCATCTCGAATTCCTGCTCCTCCGGAGGCATAATTTAAACCTTGGAGAATGTTTTCACCTCTTGCACTTGCAAAAGGTGGAATGAAACCGTCTAGAAGTTGAGCTGCAACAAGAAGTTTTTAAATAAAATGATTTGCTCCATGAATCTGTATGTAATAAAGAGAAAGAATAAGATGCTATGACTCTATTATGTTATATATACCTATAGCATCTACAATGTTTAGACCACTTGAAAATCTTCCAGTTGGGCCTTCAGGAAAATTAATTCCATATGGAGGGTAGTTCGCTTTAGCCTTTGCTGGAAGAGCATTATTATTGCCATTGTCAAACAATGAATCTCCAAAAATGAAGTAACGTGGCACTTGCTCTGCTCCATTAACCCATTTGAAGTACAAGATCAAAATCATTAGTAAGAGATGCCACTATTAACGCTTCCTTGCCCTTGCCAAAGAAACTTAGAAGTATGTGTATATATATGTGAATAATAAAAATAAGAAAGAAGTATTATAGATAATATCACTTTTGAAAAAAAAAAGAAAAAAAAAAAAGAAATTGCTGATGGTTAGAGAATGAGAAGGATAGGGCCTCATTGATTGGCATCAATCACATGTAAAAATGAAAGTGTTGCTGTCAATTACTTCAAAAACTGAAAAAGAGTAATGCTCGATGTCTTTGTATTTCAGTTTCAATCGATACGGTAGTACCACATCAATGACAACACCATTTCCTTAATTTTGGAATTTTATGCTATAATCCAACCTTGTATTAAGAAAAAATACATAGTTATGATTAGTAGGGGTGAGCAACAATTCGTTTCAGTTCCGAATCGAGCTGAATCATCGATTTTTTTAGAAATAATATTTCGAATCCGAATTTGTTTGGTTTTTTTGGGTTTTAAATCATAATTTCCTTTGTATTGTTAGATTTTTGAATTTTTTTTTTCATATGAACCGATTGCTTTTAAAAATGGAACCATCCGTTTGGTTTCTTTTTCAGAACAATAATTTTTTTTATTAAATTTAGGGTAATTTAGGTTCAGCCCCCAATTATTTCAACATTTTACATCGTACACCCATATCTTTCGACCATGTGCACCGTACCCCTATTTCTGTTAAAAAATTAATTAATTCTAACTATTTAGGCTATTATTAACTTAAAAAGACCATACTCCCCTAGCTTGAAATACTAAAAAATGTGAGTACTAAAATACTGCTTATAACTTATAAAATTTACATCAAGAAATAAAAATTTGTTATAATAAATATTTATCTTTATATTTTTTAAATTATATTTGGATTTCCTTATCATAACAAGATTGTAAAACCAGTAAACTATAAAATGAGAGACAAAGCATGATTTCAATGTGAAAAAAGAAAATCAGAGACAATCATCAGTACATCACAAAATAGTTCCGATAATCCCACCAAAACAAACAAACCCCAATAATAAAGAAAGATACGCTAATTATTACCAAACTATGGTGCACATGGTTGAAAGATGTGGGTGCACGGTGCAAAATGTCCAAACAACTAGGGCTGATGCGAAATTACCCTTAAGTTTAAAGTTTTAAATCGTGCACAGTTGTAAATATGAACGTGACAAAATTAAGATTTAAAAAACGCCGCACAGCCAAATGTACGGATAATTGAAGATAAGATTTCAAAATATGATTGGATATGTTAAATTTCTAAAATCTTAACAGAAGCCAATAAATCAATGCCGCTGAAGCCCTTTTGGACAATACTTGAAAACAAAGAAAAAATTGTCAAATAAAGGAGAAAAGTACGTGCCAAGCTGCAAATTAACTAGAGTGGGCATAGTGATTTAGAGTGTGTTTGAGATTGAAATATTGTAACTTTTAAGTTACCTTTTTTTCATGCAATAAAAAAATCCAGGCGGCCTTTGCCAAATAGAGACTGAACAGCTGCTGTGGAAAAATAAAAATTGTAATTATGAAACAAAAGTTAGTAATATATAGTAAATGTAAATTTTAAATAATAGTTTTGATAAAATTATTAAAATATAATAAATTTTTCATTATACAAGTGAAAAATCATATTAACATATCTTCTAAGCTACGGGTAAAAACTCATTTAGTCCATGTATTTTAAGATTAGTGTCCATTTAGTCCTTTTATTTTTAAAAATACCTCGAAACATCCCTGCCGTTAAAGTATTGATACCCCTACCATTACTTTTTATTTTTTTTGCTTACTTTTATAATATTATCCTTTTATAATAATTTTTTGTTTGGACATTAATAAAAAGAAAATAATTATATTATCAATTTAACCCTAAAAAATAAAAAAAAATATTAATTTTTAATTGTCAAAAATTGTATGCAAACTACCAAGTGTGCAAATGGTGCTTGCAAAAAAATTAATATAATTTTTTTTTTATTTTTTAGGATTAAATTAGTAATTTAATTATTTTCTTTTTATTAATGTCCAAAAAAAATTATTATAAAGGGATAATATTGTAAAAGTAAGCCAAATGAAATAAAAAGTAACGGTAGGGGTATCAATACTTTAACGACAGAGATGTTTCGATGTATTTTTAAAAATAAATGGACTAAATGGACACTAATTTTAAAATACAGGGACTACATGAGCTTTTACCCTCTAAGCTGCCACAACTAGTGTTTACCAAACACTTTAGTGTTGTATTTTTTAAATTACAGCTGGTCAACCTCAATTGCAAAAGCACCCTTACATAAATTGTAAAATATTTGTGTGTATGGTTGTCTTATGAATTCTATCATTTGGTAAAACATTGAATTTCACAATAAAATTAATTGATATTTTTAATATTAAATTTAGTGGTCTCACTATAAGATCTACTGTTAATCTTATGATAAAATTCACTACTCCATCACATGACACGATGGAATCTTATTAAACTATCTCACAATCCCCTGGAATTGTTCTCAGATAAAATTCCTAATTCCAAACAAAAATAATGGGACTTGTGCCGCGCTCGATATATCAAGAGCATGTGATTACTATTTACATGTACGCATTGTACGGTGGAAACTGAACTAGTGTTATAGAAACGTGATAAAATAATGAAACATGTGGCGTTTTGTACCATTTTTATAATGAACTAGACTCTTATAAAATAGTGAAAAAAATGGGACATTTCCACCGAAACTTTTTTTTTTTTTTTTTTTTGGGTTTGAATCCTACCTAATCTAGAGAATAATTCAAACGATGCATAAAATTTTAAAGTAATAAATAAAGAAGAATTATAGAAAAATCTACTTAATTTATTTTTTGGAACTCAATTTTTTTTATTTTATTTGAGTACTAAAATTACCTTAGTCTAAGTTTAAATTATTTATTCTATCTTATATGGTAAAGTACCAAAAATTTACTTTAACTTCAATCTTTTTTTCATAAAACGTTTATACAAAATTCATTTTTTTTTCTAAATTATGTGTCAACATTACTTTAATAGTATGATTTACTAATTTATTATAATTAAACTAACATAATGTCTTTATGGTATAATACTTATATAATTTATCAAACTGCTAAATTTATGTCATTTACATAGAGGGTGTTGAAAAATCATTAGATTTAATCTAAAAATATTGGATTATAGGTTAAATTAAATATCTAAACTATTAGATACAAGAACATATATTTCTATTCATGAATCGGGATCCTAATGCATATAGATACAAATGGTCCAATGGGAGCAAGAATTTCCAGGAGCATTTGAAACATGGTAATTTGGTCAAGATAGTTAAATATATTTTATTTTGAAGTAAAATAATTAAAGATGGTCAAAGAAACCTTAGTAAGAAAAAAATTAGGTAATTATCCACCAACCACCAAATTTTTCTGACTTTTTCAAAAATATACAAATCTTTTTTTTCTTTTTGGGCAAAAATCCACCTAAAGTTTACAAAGTATTTCAGTTGTCCATTGCTGTCTTAAATTTGTTAGACATATTAACATAATATTCATGAAATGACAAATTTACCCTTAAACATAAAACAACTATTTTTCCCCAAGTAAATGACAAAAAAAAGATGAAAGATTACAAAACAAACTTAATTATTTTTATAACTGAAATAAAATAAAGTAAAATTTATATAACTTAGATAAAAATCTATATATACCAAATTGAAATCGTAAAAAAATTTAAAAAATGGTGGCAAGCAATTTACTTTACCAACTAAACGATAAAAATTTAATGCAGCATCTAATTCAGCCAAACTTGCAATCATACATATGTTTGGAGTTACAAACGGCCTGAATGTAGCCAATCAATTGAAGTTTCAAGATCCTTAATTTAATTGGAGGAAAATATTCCAAACCCTAACTCAATAGTTGCTATAACCAACAAGAGGCAAAAAAAAAAAAAGTATGAAAGATTGCCGGCTTGCCATAGTTAGAGAACACTGATGGTTGGCGAAAATTTTGAATGCATGAGTATGGCGGCGGTGGCGGTGTGTTTTGACTCACTGTATTTCAGTGAGAGAAAAATGAAAGAAGGGTGGTGGTTGGAGAGATAGGCATGGGATAGAGAGAGCCTTGCAGCAGTTAAGGTTGATGTGTCCACTCACTATTCAATTGTTTCAATTTGAAGGAAATATTATATTTATATTTTCATTTTCATTTTTAATTTTTTAACTATGCAATTTGATCAAACTTTCGGATTGGATCCAAATTCCATCCAAAGCGCAGCCCCAGATTAGCAATGGTGAACGAAGTTGTTTTTTGAGGTTTATGTAAAATGACAATTTAAGTCCTATGACATCAGTTGGATTTTCATAGAGTTAAGACAACAGTGGATAATTGAAACACTTTATAAATTTTAGGTGCATTTCTGTAAAGAAAAAAATATTTTGAGTATTTTTTAAAATGTCCAAAAAATTAGGTGGTCGGTGGATAATTACCTAAAAATTTATAATAATGATATAATTGATTAATTGTTAAGATTTTATTGTTAATTTGTACTTATTAAAAATATAGTGAACTTGTTTTAAATATTTTTTAGAAGTGGGTGAGTTTACATAAATGGTGGTAGAAAAATATTTCCACTGTATAAAAAACATTCAAAACAACATCAAATATCAATTTGATAATCAACTGAGCTGAAGCATGCTAATACTATAGGTTAACTTCTCAAATGTTGAAATAAGAAAAGGTTTGGTAAAAAAGGCAGTAAAATTATTGGTGGAGTGTATTTGTTTGACATTAATTTTTTTATTCTATTGGAGCTCTTTAATGTAGAAGAACATTAGTGAGATGTGTTTGGTTTTGTCTCCCTTTATGTATCCTCTTCTAACTTGGGCAAAATAAGCTACATTGTCTTCAAATATTGTTGTTGGAATGCCTATAATAGAAGCTAAATTGCATGTGCTCTGAATATAATGGATTAGAGACCATAACAATATACATTCCCTACTTGCTTAATTTAGTGCAAGAATCTCTCAATGGTTAGAAGAGGTAGGAACGAAAGTTTGCATTGAAGATTACCATGAAATTGTTGTATCATTATATGTAAAAATATATCTTGTCTGTGAACGAGTCTTATCAGAATAAAAAAGATAACCTGATAACCAACAAGACCCAATTTCTGTGTTGGCTAGTTTTAATAAAGTAAACCCACGTCCATATTTTATGAAGATAACAAAAAACATATGTAATGTTATTCCAGTGTCGTTGAGTTGGTGCAGAGTTAAATCTTGCCATTAAGTTAACTGAAAATGCAATGTTTGGCCTGGTGTTTTGAGCTAAATATGGTAGTGCACCTATAGCATTTAAATATGGTACTTCTGAATTAAGTATCTCTTAGTCATCTTCTCTAGAGCAGAATGGACCCTTTTTAGAATCAAAGGATTGGGCCACCATAGGAATACTTAATAGATGAGCATTATCCATGTTAAAACACTTTCATATTTTTCTAAACATAGGTAGACTGATGGAGAAATATGTTATCAATTTATATGCTCAATCCATAAGCCAACATAATATTTATTCCCTAAATTTGATTTTCGATTTCCATTTTTAAAATATTCATAAATTTTTAGAAGTTCATCAGGAGTTCTAATTAAATTTATGTCATCAATAGATATTGTTGCAATAACAAATCGATATTCAAATTTTCTTATGAATACGCATAGCAAATAGAATTCTTTTATTAAATATTCACTCAAACGATTGTACTCTATGCACCCATATTGTTTGAATCAATAAAGGGATTGTTGTAGTTTATGCTTCTGGCATTTTTATATCCTTCATGGATTTTTGTATACATATCAGTATCAAGTGACCACTATAATATGTTGTCACTACATCCATGAGATTTATATCAAGTCTTTCTAAGATTGACAAATTAATTAATGATCGAAACGTAATGGTATCGTCACTAGAGAATATGCATCCTCAAAATCAATACTAGGTCTTTATGAGAAACCTTGCGTGATTAGTTATGCTTTTTCATTTTGTTTTCTTGCAAATACCCATCTGTATTCAACAACTTTGACAACTTCAAGTGTCTAGACCGTAGGTCCAAATACTTAATATTTGGCTAGATAGTCAATTTTACTTGAATTGCTTCTTTCCATTGAAGCCAATCATTCCTTTGTCGACATTGATCAACAACTTTAGACTCACAATTATTTTGTAATTTCAGCAGCCGCTGTGAAGAGAAATACACCATCAGTGATAATTTCAATACAATCCCACATTTCTTTTTGCATTAGTATAGTTTGTGGACTTTTCCATATTTTTCAAAATTTGTGCCTCTTCGGGAGCTAATATCTCCTCGAGGGCTTCCATCACTCTAGAGACTTTTGTCTCTTCAAGAACTTCTACCACTCTAGGGATCTGTATCTCTTATGGGACATATTTCTCTTCCGGGAGTATTAGTTCATAGAATATTGTTAATTTTTCCCTTATTGAAATTAATATATACCACTTACCCATATAATTTTCATAATAGCTAAAACCTCCCTACCACCAAAAATTTAAAGGAAAAGAGGGGTAAATGGGTCGTTTGAGTGATAATTTATCTTGAAAATATAAAATATTTATTTATCATAAGAAAAAAGTTTAAAAAAACAAAAAATTTAGGAAGAATATTCTATTTTAATTTTTTATATACTCCAAAATATTATATTTCTTATTTTTAGTACTTAATTTTTTTTATTTTAATTTTTATTAATAGGATTTATTTAATTTATAATTAATAAGAATAAACTATATTAAAAAAAGATAATACTGTAAGATTATGCTACTGAAGGAAGGGGTTATCGACTATTATGAAAACTATGAGAGGATAAATAGTACATATTAATTTAAGTGGGGGAAAATTAGCGATTTCCCTTAGTTCATTTGGAATAAGTGACTCAAATAACTTAGGAATATTCATTACTCGAGCATTATTTTCATTCGA
>NW_006262274.1:5112606-5114769 GCF_000493195.1 Citrus x clementina
TCACTAGGCTAGTGTGCTAGCAACTGATATAAGTGACCTGGTTACTTTTGATGTATCTGTAAATAGAATTTTATTGTAATTTTTATTAAAATTTATATTTTTTTAACGATTTGGTGGTAAAATAATAAAAATTAAAACGTGAGAAGGGAGAGTAACTGTCAAAAACATTGAAAGTAAAGTGACATGCCATGAAAAATTAAGGAGTAAAATGATAATATCCCATAAATATTTAGCACATAAATTTTATTTTTATTTCCCTCCCAGAATATCCTGACTTTCAAGTGTAATGTATTTAGAAGGAAATGGCCAAGGTAATATATAAGTCTTACCAGTTATCCCCCAGCCCCGACGAGTGAAGTTTCAAATAATTTCATTGTTTTTAATTCCCTTATTCCTGCTGCTTGCTCTGGATTTTGTTTGGTATTGGGCTTTTATTGTGTTGCCCATCTAATTAATTGTAGCCTGGCGTCGTCAATTAATTAACTATATGTGTATTATGGACTTAATCAATGTTAACGAAGGGATTGATGTATCAATGTATTGTGAAAGGATTATATGTGCGCGCATGTGCATACGTATCATTCTTAAGTGTGGGTGTCCTTATTTTTTTTTTTAATACAGACACGTAGTTAAGGCATGTGGTTTATTAGAATTAGTTTTCAATATATTATAAAACCTTACAATTTAATAATATTAAAAAATGAATCTATTAAACCATATAACTTAATAACATGTCTATATAAAAAAAAAAAAAAGAGTGCACCTACACTATAGAAGTGTTATATGGCCTAACTGCCGCCCTCTCATTCTCATCTTGTCTTTTGGACGTTATGATTGAGATCCTACCATCAGTTTTTAAGATATATGGCCTGCAAAATTCTTATATAATTCTTATGATAACATTATTGAAGTAAAGCAAGCAATAACCAGCTAGATGAAAACTGAACTTGTTTTGGACAACGACAAGGTTTATTTTTCTAAACATGATTTTAGCTTAATCCGATTTGAATTTTCTTAATTTTCGTCTCAAATTTGGCTTCATTATTTCTAATTGTGTATCTCTTGTATGATTTATTTTATAAGCATTTTTCACCCCCATTTAAATCTATTATGTTCATTTTTTTTAATATAGGCCTATTTGGTGTTGCGAGAAATGCTATAAATACCTTATTTCATAAGTTTAGACAAAAATAGTATTTAATATTTTTTTAAAAAGGCCCTTTTTCATAATTTTTTTCATTTTTAACAGCATTTTTTAAAAGAAAGTAGGGAATTATATTTTTATAAGCAACTTATTAAATAAGCCACTACCCTTTTTTTTAATTTGATATTACCACTTTGATATTTTAATAAAATGATAATTCTGTCTTATTTTTTCATAAACTCTAATATACAGATAAAAGATAATCTAAACATATGCTTATTTTGGTAATTGTATAATAAAATAGTAATTCGTGATAAAATTTACCAAATACATATTCTTCACTTTTTAAACTCACAGCAGTCAGTCAGTCACAACACAATTTACCAAACAATGAGTTTTTTTTTTAATCACTCATTTCATCTATATAGTAGAAGCACTTTATTTCATTAGCCACTACAATCCTAAACTGATGCATATCTTTATGAAACCCCTTTTATTGAAAAATAAATAAAGTTTTTAAGGATGGGATTCTTTAAACTTGCCAAACTACTCACTAAATTCGTTTACTAAATAAACTTTGAAAAATTAATTTTTACTCTATAAACCTACCTAAATACCCAATATACCTTAAATAATTAAATTACATCAAGAAATTTTACTTTCTTTAATATAATGGATAATTAATTAGGATGTTAAGTTTCAAATATTAAATAACAAATCAAATAAATTATAAAACTTAGTTAATGGGTAAGCAAGAGTGTGAATATCAAGTTTTAACGCTAGTCATTATGCTGAGGCGGTCTTTACTTGCAAGCAATACAAAAAAAATACATAATAAATAAAATTGTAGATGGGTTGGCTATAGAGAAAAAACAAAAGCTTGATTCATTCGGAATGACGGTAACATAAACCTCGCCACACAGGACGGGACCGAAGAAAATGTTTTTTTTTTTCATTATATGTGTTCACCGCCACCAGCATTGATTCATATATATTACGAAAATATTTAAATTTTATGG
>NW_006262274.1:5116002-5129644 GCF_000493195.1 Citrus x clementina
AAAGATATGTCAAGTTTCATTGAATTTTTTTATTTGTTATTAACTAGAACATAAAATTAAAACCCCCAAAATGACGTTTTATTGTCACCGAAGCCTATTAAACGAGCAAGCAATTAACCGAAATCAAAGGAAAGGCACTTTGAAGAAGTAATAAATTTCCGCTGAAGTTTCACTATAACAAAAGCAATTTGAGTACAACAAATTAACAAATTAAAAGAAATGGTACATTTTGATAGAGATTCTCTATTTAACTATAATTAATTAATTATTTTTTATATTAATTAGTTAGTTAAATTAAGCTGAGCGAGGTGATGAATATCAATCGGGTAAGTATCAGAAGGAAGTTGAGCCTTGTATGATCTTTCAGCCATCATTACATAGGCAGCCTCAGTCGGATGTGCTGCATCCCACATGATATGCTCAGCTCTGTTAGGGCATGCAGTCCCCGATGGAATGCACGTTAAAACGCCGTTATTTGCTGTTAAATTCCCTACTTCACAGCAGGGAGAGGTGTTGATCACTGAAATTCCAAAAATGAATCGTCTATTAGAGATCATATATATTCATGTTTTAGGAAAATGACACCTTGGCCCCTGATATTTCATCCCTAGCGTAAAACCATCGCAAACAAATAGATAAATAAATCCACTGTTGAAGGATAGATGCGACCTTTTAGCAAACAAATAAACTAGTTCAAATTCGTACGGGTCTTATATAAGTAAGTTGAATGTGAAAAGGTCGTCTTTACCCTCCAAGTAATTATAAATTTGTTAATAAGAATCTCAGTGGTAAAAGCGATATTTAAAACGGACCAACGTGTCATTCTCCCTAAAAAATAAAATTACGAAAATGCGTCTAACGGTTAGTTTCCGTACCAGTTGCTGGAACACTAGATGATACGCTGGAAGTGTTCACATAGATGAATTTGGTATCCTGGAAATTGTTGTTCAGTTCATCAACTAGTGATACGAGCTTGGTGTTAAACATCTGGACTTCATTGTTTATGTACTCTACGCATGAAGTACCGTTGCCATACATGGCAATACAGCCGGGTGTACAACCGATAAGACCTAATCCAAATAGAGCTACCTTCCTTGCTCCAAAGTTGTACAAAGTCTAGTACCATAGAAAAAGAAGAAGAAGAAGAAGTTAATTGAGAAGATAAAATGAAGAAGAAATACTAAGATTTGTTATTTGCTTACCACAAAATTTGAAGTACAATTTCTAAAATGACAAAGGAGAATGATAGTTTCGTCTCTTATAAGTTTCTTTATTAACCACATGGGTGTTTTTATATATTTATAATACTTCAAATTTACTAATACTTCATTTCACCACGAGTGTTAGAACATTAGTGAAGGAATATATCTCAGGGTAAGTTTGACCTTTTAAATGATTTAAAATGGTAGCGCACAAGAAAATGTCATGTCAATTTTTATCCTCAAGGATAAAAATGTAAAAGAGCTAAAAACAATTAGCATTTAATGCTATTTTCGTAATGTCTAGAACCGAAAAATATTAAATATTATAAGCAACCCAACTGGTAAATATGATGCCACAGTTACTAATAAGCTATCATTTTAATTGAGCCTCAAATACTATCTCTAGTATTATTGAATAACTGTGAGCAAAGAAAAGCATCCATTTTTTTTCCAATAAAAAAGAGTTTCCCATATCAAAAGTTGAAGAAATATATGAAAATTAATCTTTTTTGTTTAAGAGAAAGAGAGAGAGAATTCGAAATAGAAACCTTTAATTGAAGAGAATATTGCTGAATTAGAACGGTGGCATATTGATCAGGCGTATAAGAACTATTCGTTGGGTAAAACTGAGGCAATAGGTAATTGTTAATGTAATCGTTGTTGCCAATTCCAACTGAGTATATGCATTTGCTTAGGTGTTTTGCAGCTGATTCTTCACTATTTCCTAATATTTTTGCAATGCGAGAGGCTGTATTTTGGTGATTTTGTAGCTGCATGTCCATGCTAATTACGGGTCCCTGTAAAATAAATATATCAACAAAATGCATTAATTAAAATAAGATCAGATAAAAAGAAAATTTAGTTTAGCAAAATTAATAATAAGATCGTTTCAATGGTTTTTTTATATGTTTTGGCAAAATAATCGCAATTTATTTTATGATACATGGACCTTCTTTTTTCATAGGGTTAATTTTAAATTATCCCCTCATGATTCGATTATTTTTAAATCAATCCCTCACTTTAAAAACCTCAATTTACCTCTTATTTTTGTAAAGAAGAAAAAAAATTCATCAACCTACCCCATTTTTTCCTTATCTATCTTTGAACAAAAATGGAGTAACTTAAGGTTTTCAAAAATAAGAAGGATAATTTAAATATGGTCAATTTATAAGATGATAACCTGATATTCACTTTTTTTCACATAACCCCAAGGTAAGGTTTGTACCCAAAAGAAAGAAGTGTAACCATTTTTTTCCCCAAAAAAAAAACAAAAAGGTCCTTTATGACCATGTCACTAAACCATATATGTGTAGTCATTTTCTCACTAAAAGATAATGATTTTAATTCATCAATTATACAAATAGTACTCGAAAGAAAAATAACAATTTTTTTTGTTATTTTAAATGTCTTTTAATAATTCTTTGTGCATAATATGATTAGTCTGGCAGTTTTTTTTCCTCAATGCTGCTGTTAGTGTTTGAAAAATTACTAGGTTGTTTCGAGTAGTTTCATTGCGAATTCCAGCTCCTCCAGATGCATAATTTACACCTCTGAGAATTTCCTGATCTTTTGCATTACTAGCATGCGCAAAAGACGGAATGAAATTCTCAAACCCTAGAAGTTGAGCTGCAAAATTGAAGAAAAAGATTTTGAAATTCGCAAACCATAAAACTGCAAATAAAATATATCATTGGCTGACTTAAATTATAATATTTAAAAGAAGAATAAGGTAGGCATATACCTAAAATATCTCCCATGTTTCGACCATTTGTAAATCTTCCAGTTGCGCCTTCAGGAAAATCAATCCCATAAGGAGGGTAATTGGCTTTAGCCTTCGTTGAAAGAGCATTGTTATTGCCATTATCCCATAATGAATCACCAAAAATGAAGTAACATGGCACCTGCTCTGCTCCATTTACCCATTTTGACAAGTCCATCAAAATCAATGATAGCACTAAATGACATACTTTAAGCCCCATCGGCATTGATAGCAAAAGAAGAAATAAATTGGATTTTTTTTTCAAATAAAAGAAAAGAACTTGGACAATTCAAAGATTGTAGATTATGATGATGATAGAAAATATAGAAATGTTATTTATATAGGAAATTGTGTGAAACATGCATGATCTCTATTATTGGCATTTCCCTCTGGCTTGTAGTATTTTTGTTTTCTTTTCACTTAACAATATTATCCTCGTTCGGTCGACATTCTTAAAACAAACATTTCCATTATGGTGGTCAGCTGAGCTAGAAACTGAAATTTGAACCGTTTTTCTGTTAAATTACCTGAAAATTTATTTTTTAGGTTGGCTTTCTGTTTACGATTGTTGACTCTAAAAGAGAAGAACTAATTTTTGTTGCTAATTAGGAGAATGATGGGGCATTTACATAAGAACAGTTTATTAGGATATAACCTTTTCTTTTCTTAAGGTTTTGTTTTGTTTTTTTGTACATAATAAATGCGAATATTTTTATATAGTAATTTGAAAAGTTTTTAATTTCATTAAAATATCAACCTTTCATGAGGGTTGCAACTTTTTAATATAGGCTTTCAATTTGCTCAACATGTCAAACACATTTAAATTAATTGCACAAATTTCAAAGATCATATTCCACAATTTATTTACAATAATGCTGCTATATATTCTACATTAACTAGATTTTTTGCTACTATTGAAATTCCGTAACTAGCTATTGGCTGGAATTTTCTGTTGGTCAAATCTTGTAAGCCTCTAAAGCTGAGCTTGGCCATGCATATCAATTGTGTAAGTATCAGAAGGAAATTGTGAACTATATGATCTTCTTGCTACCATCAAATTTCCAGCCTCAGTTGGATGTGTTCCATCCCACCATAGATACTCATCTCTGTTTTCACAAGGAATACGAAATGGAATACATACTAAATTTGCATTATTCCGCGCAATAACTTCACAGCATGGCCTGTCACTAACCCTAAATCCTTAAACGAAAATTACGCACAAGAAGTTTAGGGTTCAAGCGCTACTCGCCTCAAAATTCTAGAGGGATTACTAATTTTAAAAAATGTATCAATTTAAGGTGAAGGATCCCAACATTTGAGTCTTAACTAATGTGACAGCTTATCTACAACATCTCACCTAGTTAAGTCTAACCACCTCACCTGGCAAGCCCACCCTGATGAAAGCCCTCTCCAGCCTGAATGTATTTAGTAGCTAACCTGGTTGATAGTTACAGCTATCACAACAATTGGGATTTAAATTAAGACTCAAAATAAATGTTGAGAAACCTTACATAACTCAAATATATATTTGACGAGAAAATTATTTAATTTTATACCTGTTGAGATAGAAGACATTATTTCGTAAATGTTGATGAAGATAAATTCGGCATCCTGGAGATCGTTATGGAGATCATCCACTAGAGTTTTAAGCCTTGTATTAAATAATTGGACTGACTGCTCTGTTTATGAAGTCTACGCACGAAGAACCATTATTGGTGCCATCAATAGCGATGTTTGGTAGTGTACAACCAAGGGGAGCTAATCCGAATAGGACTACCTTCCTCGCTCCATAATTATACAAAGTCTAGTAATAGAAAATTAGGGGAAAAAAAGTTAAAAAAGAATTCAAATACTCTCCTAGTCAATAAAGGATCTTGATCCTTATTTTATTTTTTTGGGTAAATCCCTCTAGTCCCTAGAGCTTAAGGTTACTTATAAATTAAATAGTCCATGTACTTTAAAAATTATCCAAGCATCCCTCCAGTTACTTCCATTACCGTTGGGTTTTACTTTTCAAAAGTAAATTAAATAGTATTTCTGTTTGACCCAACTTAAAATTTAAATAAAACCGGCATGCAATTAGCGAAAATTAGAAAATAATTAAGTAGATTTTAATATATACATATATAAAAACAATGCCTTGGTTAGTTTTATAAAAATAAAAGACCTAACTGGATAATAAGCTAAAGCTCTAGGAACTAAAGGAAACTTTACTTTTTTGTGGTTGAAGAAGAAGAATAAAAAATGAGATTCAAGAAGAGATAAAGACCTTTAATTGTTGAGAATATTGCTGAGTGAGGACTCGGGCATATTGGTCAGGTGTATGTAGGCGACTTGTGGGGTAAAGTTGAGGCAACAAGTAATTGCTAATGTAATTGCAACAAGTAATTCCAACCGTATAAATGCTTTTGCACAAGTATTTTGCACCTGATTCTTTATCTCCTGACATGTTCACAATGCCAGACTCTATATATTGATGATTTAGTAACTGATTGTTCATATTAATTCGAGCACCCTGTAAAATATATATTTGAAGGAAATTCAGTTTTAGATTTAAAAAGAAAAAAAAGTTATAATCTGGAACCAAGCATTATAATTATGATAGACATATGAATAATGGAAAAATGATCAAACGGCCTCCCGCCGCTAAAAGGATTCGGTTAACTTTCAATCTATTTTTGTCTTTTACTATTTAACCACTTAAAATCAAACTTACGATTAAAAATTTACACGTAAAATAATAAAAAGGTACCAAAAAAAAAAAAATCAAAAGTTAAGAAAATCTTTTTAACGGTAAGGGTATTTTGATGAATTTTGAAATGCGAGGAACAAGAGGGTTTTAACCATTTCATACATCATGTAATTATAGTAATGGGGCCCTCAAATAATGCAATATAAATTTATATAATTAACGTGAAAGGGATATGAATGTTTTATTTACTAGATGTTGTCCAGTTTCATCACGAATTCCAGAACTTCCAGATGCATAATTTACACCTTTGAGAATGTCAAGGCCACTCGCGGTTGCAAAAGATGGGATGGGATTATCAAACCCCAAAAGGTCAGCTGCATGAACAAATTTCAATCAAATTTTACCCAAAGTTAATACAATAGAAAGAAAATAATTATAGATGGGAAAATAATTAATGGGATACATACAAACAATTGGATCAAACTAAATTTTGACAAAATTAAGTTAATGATCATTTAGGATCCCAAACTAACTTATTTTGCTTAAACTTCAAGAATATATAAGAACCTAATTAAGTTCACGAACCCCATGGAATTGTGCCTGTAGAAATAAGAAGAGAAGACCTAATATATCTACCATGTTTTGCCCATTCGAAAATCTTCCCGTGCGCCCTGTCGGAAAGTCGATCCCATATGGCAGGTAATTAATTGGCCCTGGCTGAAGTTGGAAGGAAATTGTTATTGCCATTGTCGTATAATGAAGCTCCAAAAATGAAGTAACAAGGTACTTGTGCTAATCCATATACCCTAATGGACAACTTGAAGAACAATAAGAATAATAATAGTGCTAGATGCCACAGTTAAGGCACCGTTACCACTGGCAAAGTTCAAAATATATATCAAGGGAAAAAATTAAAAAAAAAATATTTCAAAATTCAAAGAGGTTGCAGTTGAGATTTGGAGAGTGGAGACCTAATGGGTTGCTCATGAAGTGAATGCAAATGGTGATGGTAATGTTTACAAATCAGAAAAAGATTGTAGTTGGTCTGATGCACGTTTACAAATAATGAAATTGTTTATATATAAATAGGAAAGGACAAAAAAACGAGGAAATTTGAGCAAGTGGGAGTAGAATATTATCCAAAATGAAAAATGAAAAAAAAAATGTGAATGATAGATGCTATTAATTATTAGCGTTCATCACCTCATAAAAAAAAAAGCAGTAATAGCATATCCCTCCTATTTGCAATGACGACATTAGTTGGAATTAAAACTTTAATAAGAGTTTTAAAAGTTGTCTTTTCCTCAACAATATTTGACTCTTGAAGATGATAAAAAACAAAAATTGGAGTTAGAGAAATTAATGATGCCAAAATGGTTAGATGAAATCTTGATGTCGCTGGATTTTGTTGAATAATCTGAGATATTAATTGTGAGTTTGTTTATGACATGGTGTGCAGCTATATAGAACTTAGAAAATGAGGAACTTTAGCCAAAAAAAATGTTGTAGTTGTGTAAAATAAATATAATTTAAATCAACTACCAACTTTAAAGAAGCAATAATTTATTGCAGTCATGCATATATATAACTGTTTTCTTCTCCTTATTTATTAAGTGGTCATCACTTTTGATAATGATAATGAGACTTGTGAGTAAGCCTATGCGAAGTCACGATAAAATGAACACATTTTGATTGCAACGAACATACCATTTTGATATTAAAATACTTTTAGGTATAGATGAATCAAAAAAGGAAAATTGTATAATATTGTAATAAAAATTATGATATCAAGCCGTAGTTAACTAGTTATTGTGTACCATTAGATTAAATCAGTGACACACAATATTATAATATAATAAAAAAATTTGGATATTTTTTCTTTAACCGGTTAAAATTTAAAAAATTATATATATTTTTTAAACAGAATCTAAAAAAGGCAAAATAGAATCATAGTATGGTTATAATTCGAAGGTGACGGAATTGAACCTAAGAAGCTGCTACACGCCAGATCTTATATTTTCGAAGCGATTGGATTTGCCAGGTTGTGTTTTCCTTGATCGGTCCTCTTTTCCTGTCAATCACCACTTTGAAATCTGCTTGAAGTGAAAAAGAAGCGGATTTATGTTTTAAAGTTTGTTTAAAATCGATCAACCACTTCGAAATCGACCACAATATAGCATCTAATCCGACAAGAAAAAGCTATACAACAACGTCGCTGAGGAAGACCGAGCTGGGTTCATGTTCGTGAAGCGGTTTCAGGTCGACGATAACGACTCAGCATCGACGATTCAAGAGGCTACGAATTCGGGTTCGTAAGACTTTTTTTTTTAACCTTAAAGTTTTTTTTAAGTTGCGTTTTTATAATTTTTAGGTAGTGTGCGTCTGTTTTGGTTGTGGTTTTTTGTTTGTCTTCTGAGAAAATTGAGAGAGAAAAAATTTTTGACGAGATTGTGACAGTGCTTGAAGCGGGGGACCAGGTGTTGATCAAAAGTTGTTGCTTCTGCCCTTAATCATGTTGAGGGGAAGAGAAGGCAAGTTCCAGTCCACTGATTCTCCTCTACCGCATTGGCATTCTTAAAATGGATAAATTAATGTTGGAGTCGTAAATTAGTCTTCAAAATTATAAAAAAATCAAAAAGTTAGAAAAAAAATACATAAAACTTGTAAACTAATATTAACTATGAAATGACACAAACTTTGTAAACCATACATAGAATTAGTGAATTGAAGGGAAAAAAAAAAAAGACAAATTAATGTTGGAGTAGTAAATTGATCTTTAGAATTGTAAAAAATAAAAATAAAAAAAATTAGAAAATCAACATAACACTTGCAAATTGACATTAAGTATGGAATGAAATAAAAATTTTGTAAACCACATATAAGACTAGTAAATTGAATGAAAAAGGGGTAAATTAGTGTTGGAGTGATA
This sequence comes from Citrus x clementina, assembly GCF_000493195.1. Taxonomy (NCBI): domain Eukaryota; kingdom Viridiplantae; phylum Streptophyta; class Magnoliopsida; order Sapindales; family Rutaceae; genus Citrus; species Citrus x clementina. The sequence goes on from NW_006262274.1 coordinate 5,124,585, forward strand.
AATTGTTCTTCAGAATTATAAAAAAAAATCAAAAACTTAGAAAATGAACATAAAACTTGTAAATTGACATTAAGTGTAAAATAAAATAAAAATTTTGTAAACCACTCATAGGAGTAGTAAATTGAGGGAAGAAAGGGTAAATTAATGCTGGAATAAATTAGTTTTCAGAATTGTAAAAAAATCAAAAACTTGGAAAAATAACATTAAACTTGTAAATTGATATTAAGTGTGAAAAAAAAATTATAAACCACAAAGGAGACTATTAAATTGAAGGAAAAATGGATATTAATGTTAGAGTAGTAAATTGGCCTTCAAAATTGTAAAAAAAAATTCAAAAACTTAGAACAATGATATAAAACTTGTAAATTCACATTAAGTTTGAAATGAAACAAAAATTTTGTAAATCACAAAAAGGACTAATAAATTGAATAAAAAAGAAGTAAATTAATGTTGGAGTGATAAAATTGTCTTCAGAATTGTAAAAAAAATAAAAAACTTAGAACAATAACATAAAACTTATAAATTGACATAAAGTGTGAAATAAAATAAAAATTTTATAAACCACACAGAGGGCAAGTAAATTAAATAAAAAATAAGTAAATTAATGTTGAAGTGGTAAATTAGTTCTCTAGAATTGTAAAAAAAATAAAAACTTAGAAAAAGAATATAGTAAAAGACTATATTCATCATGCGCAAGTTAGAAAACTTACCTCCTGCCATAGTTATCAGATTCAATTGTACACAACCTTTCTATTGGAATGCAAACAAAACCAACAAAAACAAGCGATGCTTTGTACTCAGAATTTTCTAGTCTATCCAACACTTAATTCCTGAGAGTAGATGGTATACACAGGCTCTGTTGTTAGACCAGGGACCCTCAATATTTTTTCTTGAAAAAACGTGACCGTAAGTCATCTCCCATCAAGATGACAAGTTTAAATAAAAGAGGAAGTTATGAGCCGTTATCCCCTTGATTTTAGTAAACCACCCGTAACGTGTATGAGAGATATTAGGAAGAGGTGTTTTATCTTTATTCAAATTTTAAACCAAAACCCAACGTTTTAAAAGTAAACTAAATAAAGATAAATATCAATTTGAATTAGAAAACTAATAATTAAAATAAATTAGATGGCCACATTATAAATGTTTTTGAAAACGTGTCTAACATTCTCCCATTTGGTCATCTAATTATAACTCACAATATCTCTCTTTAAACAAAATTAACCATATACTCAAACCAGAAGTTGAAAACATGAATCATGGCGACAAGTCCTTTAAAATAAAGTATTGTCTTCCATGTATCACAATGTAATTTTCTCCTGGAAAGAATTCTTTATGTGGTATATGCTTTATAAATGAGCTTCCAAACGCTCATTTAGGGTCCTCACTGAATTCAAATATCTATATTGTCATTCTCCAAACAAAATGTATACAAACTATCAGAGATGACATATTTTGAAAACCTTTGGAGTAAATTTAATAAATTGCAATAAAAGGGTATCTCAATTACATTAATATGATCATATAACTGAAGTGAGTCCCATACGCACTACATGTTCTTTATACAAACTTGGTGGCAATCCTTTCGTCAAAGGATCTGCAATCATCACTTTGGTGTTGATGTGTTGTATAACCACCTTTTGTGAATTAACATGTTCCCTAATAGCTAAGTACTTAATGTCGATATGCTTGCTTCGACTTCCACTTTTGTTATTCTTAGCTAAAAACACTACAGCAGAATTATCATAATAAATCTTCAGTGGTCTAGAAATAGAATCAACAATCTCTAGTCCAGAAATAAAACTCCTCAGCCAAATAGTCTGTGTCGTCGCTTCAAAACAAGATACAAACTCTGCCTCTGTAGTTGAAGTAGCAATAAGTGATTGTTTTGCACTTCTCCAAGAAATGGCTCCTTCTGCTAGTAAGAAGACATATCCCGAAGTTGACTTTCTAGTGTCAGAACAGCCAGCAAAATCAGAGTCTGAATACCCAATCACTTCCAATTGATCAGATCTTCTATACGTAAGCATATAGTCTTTTGTCCTTTGAAGATATCGCAATGCTTTCTTTGCAGCTCTCCAGTGATCCAAACCTGGATTACTCTGGTATCTTCCTAACATCCCTACTACATATGCAATGTCAGGTCTTGTACAGACCTGAGCATACATTAAGCTTCCAACTATTGAAGCGTAAGGAATGTTAGTCATCTGTTCCCTTTGCAACTTATTCTCTGGGCATTGTTTCAGACTGAATTTGTCACCTTTGACAATAGGTGCCACACTAGGTGAACAATCCTTCATACGAAATCTCTCTAGTACCTTATTGATATAGGTTTCTTGAGATAGTCCTAAAATGCCTTAGGATCTATCTCTTTGAATTTTTATGCCAATGACATAAGAAGCTTAACCCATATCTTTCATGTCAAACTGTTGTGAGAGAAATCGTTTAACATCATGAAGCACGCCCAAATCACTTGATGCAAGTAAAATATCATCTACATATAGGACTAAAAAGATAATTTTGCTCCCACTGATCTTATGGTAAATACATTGATCCATAATGTTCTCCATGAAACCAAATGAAGAAATTACATTATAGAATTTTAAATACCATTGTCGAGAAGCCTGTTTTAATCCATAAATAGATTTCTTGAGTTTACAGACCAAGTGATCATTTCCCTCTGAGATGAACCCTTCAGGTTGTCTCATATAAACCTCTTCCTCTAAATCTCCATTGAGGAACGCTGTTTTCACATCCATTTGAAGTAGCTCCATGTCAAAATGGGCTACTAATGCCATGATTATCCTAAAAGAATCCTTCTTAGAAACTGGAGAAAGGGTGTCATGATAATCAATTCCTTCTTGTTGAGTGAATCCTTTGGCTACAAGTCTTGCTTTATATCTTTCAATATTGCCTAAAGAATCTCTTTTGGTTTTGAAAACCCATTTACAACCAATAGCTTTTGCTTCTTTAGGTAATTCAACAAGATCCCAAACTTAGTTATTAGTCATAGAATTCATCTCATCCTTCATGGCATTGTACCATAAAATCGATTTACTACTACACATAGCTTGAAAAAATGAGGTAGGGTCATCTTCAGCACCAATATTAACATCAGATTCTTGTAGATACACCACATAATCAGAAGGAATTGCTGGTTTCTTTGTCCTTGTGGATCTCCTTAATGCTATATCAACATCCTCTTGAGGAGGTTGCTGAATAGCTAGATCTTCAGGAACATTCTCTTCATGATGAGGCTCTTCAGTAGCTGGTTGTGGAAATTGTTGAACTACAACCAAATAATCTGAAGTATCATGAGTAGTTTTTGAACTTTGATCTCCCATTAATCCCATCATTCTCTATAAACCTAGCATTCTTGGCTTCTACAATTTTAAAAGCATGGGATGGACAATAAAATCTATATCCCTTAGACCTTTCTGCATAGCCAATGAAAAACCCACTGACTGCCCTTGGGTCTAACTTATTCTCTTGTGGATTGTATACCTTAACTTCAGCGGAACAACCCCATTCTCGTATATGTCTTAAACTAGGCTTCCAACCTTTCCATAACTCAAAAGGAGTTTTAGGAACAGCCTTAGTTGGAACTCTATTTAATACATATACAGCAGTTTTTAAGGCTTCACTCCACAAGGATAATGGGAGATTGGAGTTGCTAATCATACTCCGAACCATGTCCATTAATGTTCGGTTTCGTCTTTCAGCTACGCCATTCTGATATGGTGAGCCTAGCATTGTATATTGAGTAACAATACCATTTTCTTCAAGAAACCTGGCAAAGGGACCTGGTTTTTGCCCTGATCCCGTGTATCGACCATAATATTCTCCACCTCTATCTGATCTCACGATTTTGATTGGTTTCTTTAATTGTTTCTCTACTTTTGCTTTATATACTTTAAAAGTATCCAATGCTTCACCCTTATCATAAAGCAAGTAAAGATACATGTATCGTGAATAATCATCAATAAAAGGAGATGAAATATCTCTGACCATTTAAGCACACTTCTGAAAATGGGCCACAAATGTCAGTGTGTACGATTTCTAAAATATCTGAACTCCTCCTTGCACCTTTCTTGGTCTTATTGGTTTGCTTTCCCTTAATGCAGTCCACACAAGTACCAAAATCAGTAAAGTCAAGAGCCTCAAGTGCTCCATCATTTACTAACCTCTTAATTCTCTCAATGGAGATACGACCTAATCTCTTGTGCCACAACATGGAGGATTGCTCATTTAAGGCACTTCTCTTAACACTAATATTACCATGCATAGTCATAAGGTTAAAATCAAAAGTGGGGTTTAAATGAAGTTTAAACATACCATCATCTAAGATTCCATCACCGACAATAACAGAATCTTTTAACAAGTGAAAAATTGTCCCAAGAAAATTAAAACCAAAACCAAAAGGTAAAAGTCTTGAAACTGAAACAAGGTTTCTAGAAAAGGATGGAATGTAAAAGGTTTTATCAAGGTCTAGAACAAAGCCAGAATTAAGAGCAAGTCTATAGGTCCCGACAGCTTCAACACGTGAAGGCATCTTGTTTCCTGAATAGATGGCTCGTTCACTTTCCATCAGTTTCCTATGGTTTAGGAAGCCCTGCATGGTATTGGAGATATGGCTTGTAGAACCAGAGTCAATCCACCAAGTGTTATGAGAAACATGAACCATATTAGATTCGTAACACACAAGAGAGATAAGATTACCTTTCTTTTCATGCCATTTCATATATTTGGGGCAAGCTTTCTTCATGTGTCCTTTCTTCTTGCAGAAAAAACACTTGATAGCGTTCTTATTAACCTGATTAAGAGGCGTTTTGCCTTTTCCTTTCCCCTTCTTGTCAAATTTCTTTCCAGCAGTCACTGTATGGGCACTTTCCATTCTCTCTTGATTCAACCTCCCTTCCTCTTGCACACATAAGGTTAAGAGTAGTTCATTAATTGACCATTTTTCCTTATGTGTGTTATAAGAAATCTTAAAAGGTCCATAATCTTGAGGGAGTGAGTTGAGAATAAAGTGAACCAGAAATGACTCAGAAATCTCAATT
>NW_006262274.1:5129744-5148846 GCF_000493195.1 Citrus x clementina
ACTCCTTTGGTGCCAGTTAAACCTTCATGGATGGCCAATTTACTCATTAAGGTGCTTGCCATAAGCCCTTGTCAGATTGTCTCAAATGTGCTCCTATGGCACTGAGATAATCTTTCACCTTATCACAATCTGGAATAGAGCCACGAATGCTTTTCCCAACATGAGCCTTAATAAGCATCATGCTCAATCGATTGGATCGCTCCCATCGTTCATATGATGCTTTCTCTTGTGGGGTACTTAATTCCGTAGGCACTGGTGGCTCATCCACTCGAAATGCTAAGTCAAGGTCAGTACACCCTAATGTTAGGAGAATTTTCTCCTTCCATTCATTAAAATTGTCACCACTCAAAAAAGGGATCCGAGAAGTATCACTGTTTGGAACAGACAAAGATTGAATAGCTACAAAAACAAACAAAGTACAAGCTTACAAAACATATTGAAGCATAAATTATAAGGAAAATTTACACATGTAAATAATTTCCAATAATTTAAATAAATCAAAGCATCATTATAACTATCCTGTGGGCAAATTATAACATGCAACAGATTTATATCCATATAATGAGACTAGCATATTATTTATTATCTTGATAAATAGGCCTGTGGGCAGCTATTATAATTAAAATAATAAGTCACTATCTCATTCTAATTGAAACACAAATAATAATAATTTCCCTGTGGGGTTAATTATTATGTTTCATTTTACCATCTGATGTCATTAAGAATTTATATGACTAAATTTTCTTAATTTAGAGTGCTGTGGCTATCTCTCAATTAATCAATTGTAACAACTTTATAAATGACATCAAATTTATTCCAATATGCAAATAACATGCACACAGTAAATAATTCAGGCATGTGAATAACATATAATAAATTCCTTATAATCCAGAACTTACAGAGGTGATAATTTCACAAAACAGAAACTAGTATTATTACTTTCCATGGATTTATATCATCAAAGTACATGCCAAGGTTACCGAATTTAATTTTAAGACACCCAACAATTCTTCACAGAACCAATAGCATGGAAATATGACATTTGTCATGCATCAGGTTTCCAATCGTAATATTATGCTAGTTAAACAAATACAGGTGTCCTTTATCATTATTAATGCAATCCAAGAATACAACAAATATATTATATTCAATCATGCATGCATTTATTTACATATTATAATGTACTAAAACTTAATTTAGTAAATCTACATATGTAAGACAACCAACATGTCATCATCGTCATTAACCGAAAACCGAATGTAGACTATTGAATTAATTGAATTTATATAATAACATGCTAGAGTCAAACGAAATAATTAATAATACTTATCAATTCTGCAGACAAGTCTCAAATAACCATTATTGCATAATTCCATTCATGCAGTCCATATGAAAAGACAACGGAAAAATTTTAGGCTATCCTGAAACTATATATATATCACAGAATATCACAAACTCATATTCATATGTTATATCACGCATGCGAAACAATTATTCATATAATAATCAATCATGCTTTAAATTATTCAGATTCTAACATAAAAGAATCGATAACTAGACGAGAAGCATGGCTCTGATACCAACTAAAAGACTATATTCATCATGCGCAAGTTAGAAAACTTACCTCCTGCCATAGTTATCAGATTCAATATTACACAACCTTTCTACTGGAATGCAAACAAAACCAACAAAAACAAGCGATGCTTTGTACTCAGAATTTTCTAGTCTATCCAACACTTAATTCCTGAGAGTAGATGGTATACACAGGCTCTGTTGTTAGACCAGGAACCCTCAATATTTTTTCTTGAAAAAACGTGACCGTAAGTCATCTCCCATCAAGATGACAAGTTTAAATAAAAGAGGAAGTTATGAGCCGTTATCCCCTTGATTTTAGTAAACCACCCGTAACGTGTATGAGAGATATTAGGAAGAGGTGTTTTATCTTTATTCAAATTTTAAACCAAAACCCAACGTTTTAAAAGTAAACTAAATAAAGATAAATATCAATTTGAATTAGAAAACTAATAATTAAAATAAATTAGATGGCCACATTATACATGTTTTTGAAAACGTGTCTAACATATAGAACTTGTAAATTGACATTAAGTTTGAAATTAAACAAAAATTTTGTAAACAATATAGATAAGACTAGTAAATTGAAGGAAAAAGGCAGTGAACGATTTTAAATTTTGACAGTGTTAACTTTAAGAAAATCCTAAACTATTGTACTTCTCGTAAGCACCTCGGTCACACTGCTTAGGCATGTTATGGGACCAATTTGAGACTTCGTCTCTAACGGCAAAGCACGGCACCTAACAAAGTGAAAGGAGTCCAGACTTCAATTGCAGTCCAGAATTCGGATCCATTAATGGAGTCTCCAATTACTCTAATGTCCATGGATGGAGGGTCTCTGCTTACTAGGGAACCATCTTCGAGGACCTGATTCGATGATATGGACGCCCTTGTTGTTGAGGATCCGACCTCGAATCATCTACCTGAGGTCCGGGGTGAGGATCTAGAGATCAGTAGGGATTCTACAAGCACAACATTCTTCAAATCCACCGGGTAGATACCTCACAAATGGTCATGGACTTCAATACTCACAGTATTGACATTAAATATGAAATGAAACAAAAATTTTATAAACCATACATAATACAAGTAAATTAAAGCAAAATGGTTAAATTAATGTTAGAGTAGTAAATTGATCTTCAGAAATGTGAAAAAAAACAAAAATTTAGAAAAATAACATAAAACTTACAAATTGACATTAAGTGTAAAATAAGATAAAAATTTTGTAAATTACATATAAATCTAGTAAATTGTGAGAATTTTGTTTTATTAGAAATCATAAATAAGGATTTAATTAGGAATCATGGGGCAATTTTGGAAAAAAAAACTTACTCTTTCCAAAGTTAAAAGAGTTTCTTAAGGTTCTCTATAAATTTATACTTTTCCCTCTCCCATAACCCTAAATCCACAGTGTTTTCTTTTATTCTCTCTGCTGCTCATTATTCTTTTACTCATACCCTAGGATTCAAACGTTTGCTTATGGAGAGAGTCTTAAGGGTTGGTAAGTTTTACTCTCTTCATAATCTACTTAATTCCCTACCATTGTGCTATATTTAGGATTTTATTGGCATAATTTTAGATTGTTACAAACCATTATGCATGAGTTAAGATGTGTTTAAGTCGTGTTTGGAGTGCTGATTTATTTTTGAATTATGTTAGTTTATCCCTGGTGCGATAAACATCCTGAACAATTTTGGATAGCAAGAATATTCTGAAACAAAACACATATTTTATTGAAGATTTTTAAGAAGAACCATATCTTTTTTTAAACTAGACATGCAGGACATATTGAATAAATTTTGCTTCATAAGATTTGACTTAATTTTCAATTTTATATGGATTTTCGAAGCTGACACTATTACACTAGAAAACTGCAATTCCAACAAGATGACTAAATTCACAAATTATCATTTGTAGTGCCAAATGAACTCGAAAAATTCTCAAATTTTAATAAGAGATTATTGTATGGTCTAGTATTTCCAATTTTAATTTCATTATTTTCTGATTAATGTATACTTTTATAAAAATCTTGGAACCCATTTTGTTTAGTTAAGGCACTATGAGACAATTTTGAATTTATCAAGAAGTAAATAGTTTTGAAAATGTTTTTGGTGTCAGATTCTTTTGAAAAACTTATGAGAGATACCCATGGATGTTCAAAATAGTTTTGTGAAATATTGTGTCATTCTGATTTTTAGATTAAGAGTTAAAATTCTATGAATCAGACTTGTACGAGTATGAATTAGAAAATCAAGTTTTCAGAATAAGTTGTTAATAATTGTTAATATCATTTTGTTTAAGGTGTTGGAGGTGTTTGGGTCTGTTAGAGGCTTAAATGTGTGTTTAGATCATTACTTTAATCGAGGTAATTTCATTTCTAATGTACTGGACATATATGATTATTTGGTCTATTATAAGTACATGTAGGGATGGCAATTGTACCGGCAAACCCGCCCAAATCTACCCGCCAAAACCCACCCATTGCGGGTAATTTTACCCATTGCGGGTGGGTTTAGTATTATAAATGAAAACCCGCACATGGATGCGGGTGGGTTTGGTATTAACCTTATATCCGGTGGATACCCGCATGGATATCCACCAAACCCGCATTATTTTTTCCAAATATTTTTAATTTAATTTTAATCTAAAAATGTATAAAGAAAATAATGTCATTAATCAAATTACCAAATAGCCAAAGGCTCAAAGTTGTGTATGTGTGTATGTGGCCCATCTCTTATTCTAAAGTCATAACCTAAAGAAAACTAAAGGCATTTCCCTTCGAATTAGTATTTGAAAATATTAATTTTAATTATTATTATAGGCATTGTGTTGGATGGGTGCTTATGATGGTGAATGAAATGAATATCTTCTCTTGGAGCTTATTTTAAATGATAATATGAAATGTAATTATTATTTTTAGATACTAGTTTGTGTTTTTTAAATAGATTTGTGTAATTTATACTTAAATTTGAGAATTTGTGTTGAATTGATGTGGAAATTTTAATTTTTCATTTACATTGTTTAAATATAAAATTGAGTATGTTATATGGAATTTGAGGTTATTATTATAAATTTATATATTAAACATTTGTGATTTTAAATACGGAAACCCGCAAAAAATCCGCCGGATACCATTGCGGGTTTGGTAATTGTTAAAACCCGCTGCGGGTGGGTTTTTTTTAAAAAAATTAAAACCCGCTGCGGGTTGCGGGTGGATTTGGTAATTTAAATTTTATGCGGGTTTGAGTTTGGTAATGGCAAACCCGCTGCGGGCGGTGCCCATCGCCATCCCTAAGTACATGTATTTTTATAGCTCTTTGAAAATTAATTAATTTTCATAAAAAAATTAATTTATGTAAATGTTTTCAAATTTGAAAATTATGTTATTTTTTATGATTTTAAAATAATATTATAAATGCTTTTGAATACATAATTTGTTTTTCTAAATGATTATCTTTTATGATATTGTCTACAAAACATTATACTAGAATTTGTTTTGCAAGCCTAATTCATTATTATGATCTTTCATGAGTCTAATAAGAATGTTTTGATCATGTATACAATAGACATTATTTATGATTGTTTGGGAGTCATCTCTTGAGACTATACGGGGGCCAACTCTCGAGGGCTAGAGTGTCGCGAAGCACCACATATAGTACAAGGTGCCACGTGCAAATTTCTATATATGAAAAAGAAATTTAAATGTTTTGACTCATTATCCGTAGTTATTTTGATTCTAATTCTGATCATATAGTACAATACATATGTTTTGTACTAATACTGAGTTTTAATTCTGAGTGTGCAACAATATTCTGATTCTAATTTTATTTCTGGCTAGATCGCCAAAAGTATAGATGACACTATTTGACATGAGCTAACTTTTTTGTTTTCTCTTTGTGTGTTATATGATTTGCTTTCATGATTAATTATGATTATGATAGTTTGAATCATTTACGAAATTAAGTCTTTCTGTTATAATCTGTCATTTTATTTATTATTTATAATATATGTTTTGATAAAAAGGGATTGCAATATTTTTAATACTCGATAACCCTTGCTTGTTGGGAATGTTTTACCTGTCGAGCAGCTCACCCCTCATCATTACTTTTTACAAACTAAGTACTTTGTTGAGAGAAATGCTCATCTTTAGAGTTAGATATTCATTTACTTTTGTTAATTGGATAAGAGAAGGACAAACTCATGTTTCCTTTAAGTTTATTTTATGAACTTGTAATTGAGAAGTTTTGAGACTTTTGTCATATTTATGTCTTCGGGAAAAAATACTTAGTATTAGCTAGACATATGAATTTGTGGATTTATTTAAATAAAATTTGTAGTATTTTAATTTAAGATTTTTATGTAATGATTTTGATATGTGAATAACTTCATTTACCATGTACTTTGCATGTGTTAGATTTGGGGTGTTATAGAAATCCTGAATTTTTTATGAATGATTATATTTGTTTTATGCAGTTTGTATTCTTGTGTAAGTTGGACATTTGAGCCTATCAAATCAATCATTGGATTTCTTCACTTTTATAACATTCCTAATTAAAAGTCGTCACAGTTACCGCGGTTATGGAACATGTAAAATATAAAATGTCAATTATTGTAGATTTGATTATATTCTTTGATTCTCTTTTGATCTCTTCTATAAAGCCACCATTCCTGTGATTTGATATGGTTTATGTTTTTATTCATACATATCACAAAAGAAGCTAGTTTGGAATCCTATTGATCAGCTATTCCACCAACAAAATTTTGAGCAAAAAATCTTCCTCTCACCACAGTATTAATTATTGCTATTCAACAAGCGATAATAACTATTATTAATTTATTTTTTCCTACTGTAAAATAAAGAGAAAACAAATGAATAACGTAGGATACAATATTGAGGTTTCACTAAAAGAAGAGCATCACCTGTATTACAAAAATGGAAGCTGAATGAGGCGACGAATATCAATTGGATAAGCATCAGTAGGATTTAGGGCTATGTATGCTCTTCCGCCGGTGATCACATTGACAGTCTCACTCGGATGGACTCCATCCCAAAATATGTTGGCATATCTGTTAGAACAGGAAGTGCTAAAAGGGATGCACGTTAAAATACCATTATTCATGGGTAGATTGGCGACGGGACAACACGGGCCGATTATCGTTGTTACTAAGTCATCTTGTATTCCAACTGATGCGTCAGCAAATAAAAGATCGTATGTATTTATATAGATAAATTTGGCATCCCTGAATTGGTTATTTAGGTCATCAACTAGGGTTTTAAGGTTTGTATTGAATAGTTGGATTGCCTTGTTTATGTAATCTACACATGCAGAACCATTTGTGCCGTACATTGCCACAGGGCCCGGTGCACAGCCAAGAGGACCTATTCCAAATAGGGCTATCTTCTTTGCTCCATAATTATGCAAGGTCTATTAAGCAAAAAGGGAAACAAAATTTAGAAAGAAATTCTTAAGAAAAAAATAAATTAATGTGGAAAGAAATAAGGAAGAATGATTTTTTTTTCTCTTTTAGAATTTGCTTTTATCAATTGGGTTCTTGTATAAACTTATTTTAGATAAACTGATGAAATCCAAATTCATTGGTTAGATAAAAATATATCATGTGGGCTAAGAGCTATTTAATCCAACCAATTGAATTATACATCAATTTATATAAAATAAATTTGTATATGAGCTTGTAGTTCCATCTTTATCCATTTTTTATACCTCATCACGTTCTGAGTGTCAAAGCAATTAGGAAATTAAATTAACAAAGAGATGTAAGAGGAAAAACGGACCTTTAATTTCTGAGAGTATTGTTGAATAAGAACTGTGGCATATTGGTCAGGCGGGTATTGACGACTTGTTGGATAGAACTGGGGCAATAAGTAATTGTTAATGTAATCGTTGCTGCCAAATCCAACTGTGTACAAGCATTTGCTTAGGTGCTGAGTAGCTGATTCTTGATCTCCTAGTATGCTTGCAATGCGAGAGACTGTAGTTTTGTGATTCTGTAATTGACCGTTCAGGCTAATTACAACTCCCTGAAAAATTAGATAAGAAAAAAATAAACAACTCTTTTTTATTAGTACTTAAAAGAAAACTCGAGCCATTTTGTGCAGGCAAAACATCAACTCATTTTTTTCTTATTTCAGTTTTACTTCATAATGATTGGGAGATTCAAACCGTCCAAATTTTAACTTATAGATAGAAAGGAGACTAACGACTCAACTAAAGAGTTTTTAGTAAGAAAATAAATATATATATATTATTATTCCGCTGAAATTTTTTTAAAGTATAAAAAATTAAGGTAAACTTTTCTCCTGTCAAGTTAAAATTCATTTGGTATTGAAATATTGTGACTTTAATTTTTTTTTTAAATATAATGAAATTTAATCAATTCCGTTGTGGCTTTCACGCTGCATCTGCCACCACCACTACCAAACGGATCTTTGATTCAATGGTTGCCCACCTATGGCCCTGCATCTCTATCGGAGGTCCTAGACTCCTAGGTCCCACAAAAATTTTGAAATGGCCCTCCCTCTCTATATGAGAGATCCTAGCCTCCTAGGTCCCACAAAGATTTATATCATGTGCATAAAAAAATATCGTTAATAATTTCGAATCTAAAAATAAAGTTAGATATACGTGACTTTCTTTTTATTAATACTTAGCCCAACGGCCAACGGCGAACGGCCAACGGCCAACGGCTAGCGGCAACCGAATCTTATGCGAGTAGATTATGTGACTTAATTGTAATTAATTATTCTAAAATTTTGGAAAATCATCTTTTAAATTTATTTATTGCCTTAATTGGTATATTTCTCAAGCAAACAACTTTCACTGTTTACGCTTTTTCAAACCCGACTTATTGTCAGATTCAAGATGTTTTACGTCACTTCTATCCCTACACAAAAGCATCCAATTTTTTGTCAAGCTCAGTGCATGAGCCTATCAATGTTTTAAAGCTCATTAAAAAGAAACCAACGCTTTTGTTCTTATCTATTATTGTATTTGATGCACAAGTATTTCTTTATCTCCATCTAATGAAGCGTAAGGGCTTGACTATGTAGTTTTGAAGAAACCTTTTTAACTACTTATTCGAACTTCAACCCTAAAAAAGAAATTAATTTAGGCTTTTCATAGTCTAAAAAACAACTATTATTGTATCTAGTAAAAATATATAGAGGCTCTTCGGAGTTTTTGACCTATTAGTTTAAAATTTTCTTTGATTAGTTCCTTGTGTTCGAATTGCGATACAGGCTAAAACATTAATTTTAAACTTAGCCTACCCCACATTGTTGAATAAGAAAAATAATTTAAATATCCACAGTGATGGGTCTCTATGTCATGACTTACTCTGTCTCTATTTGAAGAGGCGTACCTAACAAAACCTAACAATATTTATAAGAAAGTGAGGGTCTGGCAGACGAATATAAAGGAGGTAGGTCTCAACAGAAGCCCATCTTGTTGGAACTACATTAATACTCAGTAGCCAAACAGTTATAATTCCTCATAGAGTAATAATATATGTACAAACTTCTTGTATAAATTTATTTTGTACAAATTGATGTGGCATGATAAAATTAGTTGAATTAAATATTTGTTAGCCCACATGATATATTTTTATGATTTTTTATTTTCATTCAACCAATAAATTACTACAAAATCAGTTTGTACAAGATAAATTTGTACAAGAATTTATGTTGTATTATCACTCTTCATAATAATGTTGTATAATTCATAGTAAAGAGAGATATAGCAAATTTGATATAATTAACGAAATGGAAAAGAGCTTGTGGATGTTTTATTTACTAGATTATTTCTTCCAGTTTCCTCGCGAATTCCAGCTCCTCCGGATGCATAATTTACTCCTTTGAGGATTTCCTGACCACTTGCCGTCGCAAAAGGTGGAATGAAATTGTCAAATCCAAGAAGTTGAGCTGCAAAGAAATTAAAATGGACTCGGGCTAGTTATTTTTTTTTTTTTCTTTAAATTGTTGAAAGTGCTTTTGGGAACCTACCTTTTTGGTTGGCTTAAATATTAAACGTTTATTTGGGGTTTAAATAAGAGACATATATACGTATCAAATTAATTTAAAACCAACAATGTTTCTATTCTCCACATCTTATATATTAGAAATTTTAAAATATATTAGAGATACCATATTAGTTACACCATAGGCAAATGATATTATGACATGTGTTTATTTATTTTAAAAAATTATCATGCAAATGATGGTTATATTAAATTTAATTATACATGTCATACATGCATTAATTGGTTGTATTATTTTTTATGTGTTCTAGAATTCCTCCTCATATACATCTAGAATTCCTTCTTACATACGTACATACATTTGTTTATATATTAGTTTAGAATTCTGCTCCCTCTAATATCCGCAGCAACTCAATATGGTCAAACTCAATACCTCACAAGGATAATTAGGATATTGTAATTTAGGATATAAAAAAAGAATAAGCACATGAAATGGTTATTGTAGTAAGGCTAGAGACTTCAAGGGCTATTTAAATAATATTGAAGATTCAGGGACCTAGACGATAAGATCAACAAGGTTATTTCGGAAATTTTCAAAAGTTAAATGCATTTACGTGTACAGAGAAAGGAGGAGATCGTACTTATAACGTCAGGCAAGTTTCGGCCGTTGGAAAATCTTCCGGTTGGCCCTCCGGGGAGATCGATTCCGTACGGCAGATAATTGGCTCTAGCTCTTGTTGGAAGATTGTTGTTATTGCCATTATCATATAATGAATCTCCAAAAATGAAATAACAAGGAACTTGTTGCACTCCATTTGCCCAATTTGACAACCTCAAAATCAACACTACTACTCGTAGTAGTAGCACTAAATAGCATATTTTAGGCCTCCAATATTCCATCGAATGATAAAGGAAAATAATAATAAATAAATAAACAAAACTATGAGTTGAATATATACCCAAAAAAAAAATCAGGATAGTTTCTCAGAATCACTAGGGGTTTGATAATGAGAAAAGAGATTGTTGAATATACGAACAAATGGAGTAGAGAGTTTGATGAATTATAGCAATGGAGCTGAAATATCAGAGAATGGTTTTGTACGATATCATTAATTGACATCCATAACTCCAAATAAAAAGTAAAACAGTAATTGGACCATGCAATCAATGGTGATGGGTCGGGAAGCTGAAATCGAGATATCAATAATTTTTCCTTGATGTATAAATTAATTGATGAGTTGGCTTTAACAAAAAGGCAGCAATAAAGCAAAGAATTAGAGTTAAGAGAATCATGCTAATGAGAAAAGTTTAATTTGATGATCGATAATTTGCTAAATAAAATTGCATATACTTGTCACACGGTTATGGCGAAATTAATATTGGGATATGGGAGACTGTTTTAGTCATGCTTAGGTGCAGTTGGGAGAAAAAATAATTACTGCTTTTAAATTATTATTTGTATGGCTTAAAATCTCCTAATTTTACTCTTTAAAATTTGGGTTAATTATTCATATATAGATATACAACATAAGTCTTTTGAATAATTTTTAAAAGTATAAAACTAATTAGATAATTAGTTCAAATCCTAGTGAATAAAGAGCGTTTACCGTATATTATATACACCTGATGCAATTATGAAAGCGGAATTAAGTATTTCTTTCGAAAGATTCAACTCACTCCCTCAACAATGAATTGCCAAGCAACAGCCTATGTGACAATACATGTTAAGTTACTTTCTATATGCAGTGATCCCCCGACATGCTGCAATTGCAAATAGATAAGGGATGGCGGGCGTGGGAATAATTAGAAGAGAAAGAGAATAGAGTGATTCGAGAATTAATTAAGAAAATGAAGCAGTTTTTTTCAGTATTATGCATGGTCTTACTTAAATAATTGTTTAAATTTTGTGGACTACAACATTTGATGATGCATTCTTAAACATGATGATGTAAGATAGTTGCGTGTGGTGAGTAGGGTACATTCTGAAGAACATAACTTGAGATACAAGTGTTCATTTTCGGTATATAATGCACTGTTTCAAAACTTGCGACGAGACATATCAAACTCGAATTGCTTGTGCCATTCTATCTTATGGTCGAGCCGGAAATTTTGTTTTTTTCTTGGTCATTTTCTAATTTTAAGATATTTTTTTTCTTGTTTCTTTTAGGATTTTTATCTTTTTTTTTAGAAATCAAATTTGGACACTGCTTGTCTTTCTTTTCTTATTTAAATGAGAAAATTTTATTATAAAATAATATTTAAGATTTACCTATTTTGGTAAATTCACGACATTTAGATTTATTATAGAGGGGGCCTAAAACCGTAATTTTGTTCATTCAAACTAATTTCAATAAAACATCATTATTCAGAAATCTGTGTTTCTTTTATCATTCAACTTTAAATGTTTTCATTTTGTCACATGAATAATTACAGTCTGAAGATTTTCTTTTATTTGGTATAATAATTTTAAAGAATTTTGTTTGGCAAAATTTTGTTTGTGTATTAAACTAAAAATATGTAACAATTGTTTTATATAATTATTTTAAATTACAAAAAAAACAAATGGTCGGTTCAGGTAATGCAGTAATCACAACAGATAAGTTTGAGCTTTCATTGTTTGAGCTAATAAGTTAATGGCTGGATTTAAGTGAGCACAATTTAACACGACCCAACAAGGCTAAAACACGAAACTGGTTAAGAACGACCTATTCGGTCTACGTTCAATAGTCATATAGGCATGGTTCAGATATAGCCAGCCTTTCCCACTATAACAAAAATGACTTTTAACGACAGAGAAATATGTCATCAAGGACTCAGCTAAGTTGCAGCGTCTGCAACTAACAGCTGAGTCCTTTATGGACTTGCATCAGCCAAGTCCCACCAACTTTTCCTCTCTCCTGCAACAGCGTGTAAGCTGCTCATTGGCTGTTACAAACAGAATCTGTAACATAGCAAGCTCCCATCATCAAATAGTTATAATGGCATAAATAAATGCGCAATTGATTCATGAGCTGTGCAAAGTACTTTAGGGTGCCTTTGAAATTGAGGTGCTGTAGCTACAGTTATTATAGAAAAAAAATTATAAATATTAAATAAAAATTAATAATATATAGTAAATATAAATTTTAATAAAATTATTAAAGATATAATAATTTTTTTATTATACAAGTAAAAAATTATATCAACATATCTTAAAAACTACAGCAGTTAGTATTTACCAAACACTTTAATGCTGTAGCTTTTAACCTATAGCTGCCCAACTTCAATCCCAAATACACCCTTAATTTTTTACGGCATTGATTTAATACCATTAACTTCGTCGTTAAAATAAAAACACGACAAAAGATTTTTGTCATTGATGGTCAATTTAACAGCAACAATTCTTCTCCCGATTATAATTAAAACAACGAGTTTGCAATTTAAAACATACATTGCTTTGCTATGATAATTTGCTCTGCATTGTAATGTAATTATATTGTAAAAAAAAATTACAAGAATGAAGATTTTCACAAGATGAGGCTAAAATGTAACATTATATTAGATAATATTGTTCTGTTCCAAGATCTTGGACTTTATAAAAGTCCATAAAAACTATTAAATTATGCGATTTAATAGTATAATGCTATTATATTATTAAATCATATGGTTTAATAACTTTCATGGCCGTTACACTATTAAATTAAATGGCGGTTTAATAGCTTTGAGAAGTATATGTGACAAAAATTTAACACATGAAAGAATACACATCGAGATTATCTAAAATTTTTCATTGACTTAGTTAACTCTCCATTAATTTCATTGACTTGGTCAACTTATGATCTAACTTGACAACTTGAAAATTAAATTATGCTAGTACTTTTGTAAAATTAAAATTTATCTTACAAAATTGATAAATACCGTGTCACTTTGTCAAATTACTTAGGGTAAAAGTTCTATAGCTAAAACATTTAAGATGAGTTGTATGCTAATTGAGAAGGACAAGACACAAAAGAATTCAATGGGGCAAAACTATGTTGCAACTGTGGTATGGTACCACAATTACTTTCAGTCGTTAGATCCACAATTGTACAGTTACATTAGTTGGATCTAATGGTTGAAAGCAATTGTGGTACCATATTACAGTTGCAACATAGCTGGACCCAATTCAATGAATGCTAAATTACGTAAAGTTGCTTACTCTTAACAAATTATTACAAACGTGATTCATGAAACTTGATTTTGTGTCTAAAGAAGACCTAAAGAAACATGCCAAGGCAACAAATAAAGTATTCCAAACGTGATTCATGAAAACTTGATAGGCAGTATTTAAAAAATATTAATATGGCAACCAAAAACATGCGAGCAAAGTAGACTTTCTTGGACGATCCATGCCAATCAACAAATAAAGTAGCCCAAACGTGATTCGTGAAACTTGACTTCTTGTCTAAAAAGGCCTAAAGAAACAAGATCAAAATTCCATGCAGAAGCAATATGGTGGCACAATGCACTATTTAAGCCATTTTTCAAAACTAAGTTTCTTCTTTTTCACATGCACTATTCAAGCAATTTTTCAACATTTTCTCATTCCCCTAAAAGCTAACATGCATGCGTGAATCATGTTCCAATCAATTTCTTGGCAAAAATTGGAACGCAAGAACCGGTTCGAGCATAGGGACATTTTCACGATTCAAGATTCTCAGCAAGACGGCAAGAACAACGTGCATCACTTTTGGAAAGTAATTTAGCAATTTCCAATGCCTTAGCTGATTAATGGCTTGACCATGCACATCCCTCCTAATCACTTTCTTATATTATCATTATTTTGTACATATGACAGAACATGTTCTCCCAGGTAAAGAAGTCAAGAAAATGGTTTTAGTTTTCACATCAATAATGGAATCCAAAATCTTTCACAGCTTGCTTCTCCTTTGGAAGCTTGAAAAACTTTCTTACCTGGCTAAAACTGTGAGAATTGTTCAAACTAATTTGATTGATAACTTTCAGACACAAAAATGTATATGAATGCTACATTTAAATGTGAAACAAAAAAGAGTACTTATATTAAAAAACAATCAGTCTCATTGCGTCCTCTTCCATTGACATAGGCAATTTGCGGTCAACTTGTGGCACCCTTATTGACAAGTAAAGAACTTACTTACCCTGCAGCCAATACTTTTATGAATTTTTAGGATTGGTAAATTTTTCAAATTTAAAAGAAAAAGTACAGAAATATAATTTCAATTTATCCAGAAATTTGAGTTTCAAGGAACATGGCATTTATTGTATGTCATGTTAATATAGAGAAGAAATTTTTTTAAAAAAATTGAATGAATAAAAGTATTTTTTGATAAATATTTGACAATCATATTAAAAAAAAGGTTTTTTTTAATAAAAAAATTCACTCCTCTTCCTACATAATTTAATAATTTAACATTATAAATTAATCTTTTTATTCAAAGTAATAATCTCTTCGGTCTGCAAATGCTAAAATTTAATATTATATCCGTTGATGATATTTGCTCCAAATTCACGAGAATAAAATTTCTAACAGAATTATGAATATCGTTACTAGAAGTTTGAAAAAGTTATGAGAATAGAAGGTTTGATCATAGGAAATTAATATATCCCTATCCGATACAAAAATGATTATAAGAAAACCAATAGTCACGGGCTTATTGTAGAAAAAAGAAAAAATTAGATTCCATTTTCTAGTTATTAAAGTAATTCTAAAATCGCTAGGATCACAAAGGATAGGCTTTTGGTGACAGAGGTCAGCCTTAACACCCATGCCGGTCTTTTTCTCCTCTACTTTCCTAGAAATTTTGGTTTCACTATAAACACTGAGTATTAGCAAACTTATGAGTGTTCTTGCATTACCAATCCAATTAAGAACATGCTTACAATATAAATACACTCATCTCATGGAAAGAGTTCGTTCTCTCAGGATGATGAGCAGATTTCTCTTACTCCATTCTTTGATTCTTATTCCCTTATTTATCGCAGCTGCAACAGGCAATACAAGTGCTATTACCACGGACCAAGATGCTCTGTTAGCCCTGAAAGCTCACATAACTCATGATCCGACCAATTTCTTGGCCAAGAATTGGAACACGAGTACTCCTGTCCGTAATTGGCCAGACAGGTGTCGTTTGTGATGTCCATAGCCATAGAGTCAGAGTCTAGAATATTTCAAGCTTAAATCTCACAGGCACCATCCCTTGTCAACTTGGACCCAGGAAGCTCGTAATATTAATGGGCCACTAATTCTTCTTAAAAGAAAATTTTTGCAGGGAAATTGGAAAAAGGCTAATTCAATTTAATTTTGATAGGTGCGAGAGAAGGATAGGACCGTCCAATTAAATTGCAAGTGGGCATTCCCACCATCCTTGTCTCATGCTTGTCATATTTAAATTTAAAAATCACACCATGTCAGTATGGTGATGATGTGGAACTGTGTCACCAAAATTTTTATCTTCGTAACTGTTATAGAAAAAATATTGCGTGCTCCCAGTGGATGCTTCTATTGAGTGGCATAATCAGGATTTAATTTCCACGGTTGCCATAATAATTAAACTATTGACTTAAGTTGGTTGTAACATAAAATCAACGTTGTAAATACTACGTCCACATTTTATAAA
The DNA here is from genome assembly GCF_000493195.1 of Citrus x clementina. Taxonomy (NCBI): domain Eukaryota; kingdom Viridiplantae; phylum Streptophyta; class Magnoliopsida; order Sapindales; family Rutaceae; genus Citrus; species Citrus x clementina. Next base: position 5,145,929 of record NW_006262274.1, read on the forward strand.
ATCCAGACATTGTTACTAGATAAAAACCATCACACATACTAAATAAAAACCACCACACACACACATATTGTATTTTCGTTCAATTAATTATTATACCATATGATGTAATAGTAAATCCGCATGAAATCTGCATTAAGTCAATAACTATGAAATATCGATAAGTGTTTGAAAAATCTCTTAAAAATTAGTTTCCACCTTCGTTATTACAGCTCTTGTATAAACTAACTTGGCAACATATGATTGATTAATATAAGAATAAATATATATCAAGTGGGTTCTACCATGTTTTTAATTCACCTAATGATAATATGTCACATCAATTTGTACAACAATATTTGTGACTATATCATTACTCGTTAATTAATATGAACACTAATTTATTTTTTTAAAAGAGAATTCATCAATTTGTAAAATAATATTTTCACAAAAATATTTGTGACTGTATCAATGCTCATTAACTAATAGACCACTATTTTATTCTTCTTGAAAGAGACTTACTGCAGCGAGGCTGGAGGCTCAAAGAGTTCTCATTTAGCCAAACATAAGAGATAAGAGTTCACAAGAAACGTAATTTGGAAAATCAATTCTATCCAATAGGCGATAGGTCTCAGTGGATTCGACTCAGTATACGACCATTTGTGATTTTTTAACGTCTTGTAATTACAGATTCCGATATCACATTATAATTTTCAAACAAATCAAAGTGAGTCAACTCAAATTTAGAAATTTGAGGTCTACTTTAAACTTTTGACATTAAATTTAAGATAATTAAGTAAATGCTAGACAAAATCTAACTTGTAAATATACCTTACTGCATGATGAACGTTCTTAAAAATCTTAACTGATTGCTCACCAATTAATTGTAATTTTACAATTTTTATATATTCTTTGTTTTCCGTAAAACTTCTAGTTTCCGAACATATTGATCTCAATTGGTCTAATTATAATGTAATTTTTTTAAATATAAATAAAATGAATTTATTTAATAGAAATTTGAAAAAGAGACACTCATCTATGCAAGCAAAGTTGCATTCTGTTTGTGGGGACTTTAAAAAAAAAAAAGCATAATGATACACTGGTGACGACAATCCTTAAGTATTTGTTTTCTTTAGTTACAGTTTGGTTTGAATGATTACGTTCAAGTTCGAATTTTCTTTATGTAATTAAAATTAAAATTGATAGAACAAATGGGCTGATCAGTACGATGATGAAGAAGAAGAAGAAAAAGAGGGGATGTCTTTGAGGATGAAGAGAAAGAAAGTTCTCAAATACAAATCCGGCTTTATGGAAATTAAATTAAAAGCTATCAAGCATTGTAAATAGCTTAACAGATTAATGCTGAGCTAATCAAGTTTGTTTCTGAAGAAGATGTCTTTAAATCTCTTGTAGTTAAAGATAATTATCATATCACCATATCAAATATGGACCGAATTCAATCAAATGAAATCTCGAAAATAGAGCAGCTCATAGATGTACGTTGGTCGACTTTTTGCTGCTCCTTTTATTTTAATAAAATCCGTGGCTAAGTCGAGGTTCATTTGAAAGTACTTGGTCGAATTGCCATTTGGCACGCCAACGACTTTCTATTGATCAATAATTTTGAAAGCGATGTTATTAATTTACCATCTAATGTATTTTTTTTTATTATCATTTTATCATTAAAGTTTTTTTACAATTATTTTGTTCAGTTAATGTTTTAATTTTTACTATTATACTACAAAAAAAAAAGGATAAACACACCCGTAGGATAGGTTATCCACAAAAGCTGATTACCAAATTGTCTTGTTTCTCATTTTGTTTAATTTTCACAAATTCAACACACGATTCAAACATGAGTGAAGATTTTTATTGGGAAAAAATCTGGTCTTCCATTTACTAGAATTAGGTATGTGTGATTTTATTAATTTTCTTTTGCTTGAATTAGGTAGCTGGAAGATTATGAATACTTTGCAGGATTTAGAAGGATTTGAATGTTTGACCGCATATAGCTTTCTGTCCATCAGCTAATGCAAATTCTGTATTTTATAAATATCAAAGCTGGTAGGTTGACAAAAGGACCTTATTACGTGCCATAAGATGCTTTGCTCAAAGCTACGACTGGGCAATGCCGTGCTGTTCTTATCGGCCAAGGCAAGCCATTTACTATTCTTTCTAATGGAGCAAAATAAAATGATTCTTACCTGCATAGAAAATTAGAAAAGAAAAGAAGGATTACTGATCAACAGAGCTGTCATTTACTAGAAGCACATAAATCTCACACTTAATTCATTATCCATCTGTAATGTTCTAATGATACTTAAGTATTACCTAAATTAGCCTTTCAAAATTTCACTTCGAAAAAATCCAAGGTTGTGAAGTGTCTGTATAAATTCGCTAATACAAGTTCTCTCTATTCCCAATTGCTTTAAACTCTGTTCTGAACAGAGCGTGAAAGGATATATTCATTTATCTAGTTATATTTTTATGCTCACTTCAAAGTAATAATTTCTCCTCGGTCTGCAAATGCTAAAATTTAATATTATATCCGTTGACAATATTTACTCCAAATTCACGAAAACAAAATTTCTAACAGAATTATGAAATTCGTTACTAGAAATTTGTATAAAAGTTGTGAGAATAGAAGGTTTGATCATAGGAAATTAATATAACCCTATCCGATGCAAAAATGATTGTAAAGAAAAACAAAAGTCACGGGCTTATTTAGAAAAAAGAAAAAATTACATTCCATTTTCCAGTTATTAAAGTAATTCTAAAATCGCTAGGTTCACAAAGGATAGGCTTTGGTTGACTGAGGTCAGCCTTAACGCATGCCGGTCTTTTTCTCCTCTACATTCTTTGAAATTTTGGTTTCACTATAAATACTCGGTATATAGCAAACTTATAAGTGTTCTTGCATTACCAATCCAACTAAGCACACG
>NW_006262274.1:5148946-5230320 GCF_000493195.1 Citrus x clementina
CCCCTCACTCATTTCATTCTTTAATTATGCAGATAAAAATTTAAAAAAAAATGTTTTGTAATTTTCTTTTGTCATATTGCCACTTCCGTTTTGAAGCTCCCAATTAAGTCTATGAAAATGAATGACGTTTCATTCTTATTCTTGTCAGCCTAATTCTTATATAAATGAAGAGTAAATTGTTATTACGATATTGGTCAGCCAATAAATTCTTCTTTTTTTTTCCCCCAAATATGAGTGATCAAATTGTTTGCGCATAGATAAATGTACTTAATTTGCAGGAGGTATTCCACGGGAATTGGGGAATCTTACAAAATTGGAGAGGTTACAACTGTTCTGGAATAACTTGACCGGTAGCTTTCTTTACAATATATATACGAGACATCTTCCGCTTTTTATTAGAAATTATATATTCAAGTTAAATCTTAATTAAAAGATTTCAAGTCTCTCATTATAAATTCTCATATGAGGATGTGTCGTTACCACTATCTAACATTATTCCGTTTTTTTATTATAAATTAGTTTGTGTTAATTCAAAATTCTGTAGCATTTAAAAAAAATTAAAAACACGTGGAATAAATCGTTAATCTTTCTTCTTTACTGAATTTGGATTTCTCAAAAATAATCTTGACAAGTATGCTTCACTAATGATATGCATGTGTGACAACTTGATAAAATATTTTAAATGGAATCACTAATTATCTTTAAAGATGCCATCAGTGATACATAATTTATTAACAAGCACCATACCAAAAGAAATCAACAATTTTATTAATCTTAAAGAGTTACATCTTCACTGCAATTATGACATAAATTTTTAGTCATCAATCGCATAATATTTTATCTTAACGGATGATGATGTTCAGTCTTGGAATTTATAATACCTTGAAGGTTAGTAGCTTTGAAAATAAGAAATTGTTCATTTGCTAAAAAGTTAACTTAGTATTTAAGTTTTTCAATTGAAAATTTTGAAAAAAGTCTTGAGAACTAGCCCTCCTTAGTATTTCGGCTGATAAATATGAAAAATAGGCTAGAAGAAATTATTGTTGTGTGTGCTTAGTCTACTTGGGCTTCGGGCTTGATTGCACAGTTGAGCACTTACACCTATTATAATAATAGGCTTTTACTTTCACCACACGTTTGATAATTTCTTAACCTTCCCAATTAGGTTATAGCAACTTATATATATAAATAACTAAAGCATACTAAAAAGCTAGCAATTTTTTGACCGGTATCTATTTCACGTCTTTCATTATAAATTCTCATAGGATGATATCTCATTTTTTATTAGAAATTAATATGTGTTTATGCAAAAAATTTTAGCATCTAAAAAAAGTATAAAAACACGTGGAATAAATCAAAAATCTTTCTTCATTACTGAATTTCGATTTCTCAAAAATTATCATGACAGCTATGTTAGTGTCTTACTAATGATATGCATGTGTGACAGCTTCATAAAATATTTTACATGGAAAATATAAAAATAGACTTGAAAAAATTTATTTTACTGAAATAATAGTTAAAAAGAGAGGAGAAGTACAATTCCCATGACTTAGGCTTGTTGTGTACTTACACAAGGTCGAACACTTACATCCCACGACATAGGCTTTTAGGGATGAGTGGCATCAAATGTGTCTCTGCTTTTATGTATTATTATTCTTTGAAACAAATCTGATTATAATTCTTTTAAAATACAGATTAAATAGCACGTGAAATTGGAAAATATTTTACTGCGATAAGAATTCATATATTCATTGTACTAGCACATATAAAATAGACTATAAATTTAGTTCCAAAATACATTCTTATTTTCATATAAATATTACATTATTAATTTAAATTAATATTAAAATATGTTGTTTCTTTCACTATGTTATTCTATTTACACAATGATGTGACTATTGGAATTAATAATACTTATAATTATTTTGTAAAATTTAATACTTTGTTAACATTTTATCTACATATAATAATTAAACTGAAACTTGTATTTAAAAAAATTCCAGTTACGCATATTCATTTCATGACATAAAAGTGTATATTTATGCTAATTTACCATTATCAACAAAATGCTTTGAGACAAATAATCTAATTTATATTTTTATATTTAAAATACTTGCATTTATTATATTTTGAAAAAAAAATTATTTGCAATTATTTTAAACCGTTGGATTCAAATTTTCGTAGTTATTAAAGTCAAAGGGTATAAATGTATAATAGTCAAAAACAGATTTGTATGATCATTTTTCAATGTATAAATTTTCTTAGTTAGTAGGAAAAATTAGAAATTGTTGATTTACTCATAAATAAATTTAATGTTTAGCATTTCAATTTTGGAAAACTTGAACTAAATGTTGATAACTTCGAATCGGTCGAGCCGAGTTTCGCTTCCTTGACCCACGGACCCATTGAAAGTTCTATTCGAATTGAGTTTCCCGGTGCTTATAAAAAGCATTTCTTTTCCTTGTCGTAGATTTATTCACAAATGAGTTGATTAGCATCGAAGTTACCTGAGAGTCTGAGACCATGCTAGTAGGAGAAATTTGAAAAGAAATTATTTTACTGAATTAATTTATTTTATCTTGTTGTAACTGAAATACTACTTTTTTTTTTGGGCTATCACTGGGGCTTGATTTACTTTAATAGTAGCAGCCACCGACTTAGGCATTTTTTACTTCTCACCACACAATTTGATCTTTTAATTCGTTTTAGCCACATAATCTATCTATCTCTCACCTATTGCTTACTTAAATCTCATACATATTTTATCTACTAATTTTTATAAATATTAGTCAAATGTATTTTATTATGTTTCTCTCGTAACTGCTCCAAATGTGTACGATTAATACTTAACCCTCCCTTTTAATTTACCGTGCAATCTCTATCACTTAAGTCACATATATATTTTACCTATATTTTACCCCAAAAAATATAAAAATAAAAGAAAAAGAATATGTGTAGCAATTTGCATATAACTAACAAAGCATTGACGGTGTGTAGCCTTTCAATACTTCACGAGTGGCTTTTCTTGTGTGTTAGTACTTGTAATAATTGTGTAGTGTATAAATGACATTTTATTATTAAAGTGCGTCCATTTTTAGATATTACTTACACTACTAGAAAAATGGTCTTTACTGACTTTAGAATAGTGTCAGAAATTACTTTTACTGACACTTGTTAATTGTGTCAGTAATCTGGGAGTCAGAAAAATAGTGACACTTGTAAGTGGTGTCAGTGATTACTATTACTATAGTATCACCGATATTATGACACCATAGTGTTAGTAGTTATTGATATTTTATTAGTGTCTATGATTACTGTTACCATGGTATCACTAGTTAATTTATTTTTTAAAAAGTAAAAAATTAAATTGGATCATTGCCTATTGATTTATTTGTAAAATTAAAAGCACCACAAAATAACAAAAAGAAATTGATTTATATCACAAAATCTTTCATTTCACATTTAAATATTATTAGTATATATTACAAATTGAACTTCAATAGCCAAAATATGAGATATCCTACTCTCATAACTAAATAATCCAAATTCAATACATAAAAATTAGTCTCTGTCCCTATCTGACCAACTTCCATCAGAATTAGCCTCATCACTTCTGCTTTCACTGTGATAATTGGAGCGCCTCCGACTCCAAGTTGTTTCATGAACTTGACGTTCATCATCATGGCTTCTGCCAGAACCACTTTTCACAATATCAGCCTCCCTTGATCTGGACCTTCTGTAATGATGCCTGCATAGGAAATTACAAAACCATAAATAACCAGAAGATTTCTAACATCAGCAGTAAATACATTAACTAATGAAATTTGATCATAGTTTGGATCATCATCCCTTGTACATAAGATTGCAATGCTACATCACCAAAGGCTTCTTGTTGAATCTAATTATTTTCTTGCCATGCTTGCAATATGGTCATTACGCCACACACTAATCATACATTTTTGAAAGTGGGTTTTAATCTCGAACAATAGACCAAAAAAACCAACAGAAGAACTTTCTTTAAATCTTGCATTGTGAGAACATCTTTTCATTATTCATTGCTTCTAAGAAAACCGAGTTAGGAGACTTGAAGAAAACACAAATGAAGAGAACGATACTATGAAGAAACCTCTCAAAATCATCGGTTAAACATGGAAGTTTAAACTAAAAAATTCAAATAACAGAAAGTGAATTAAATAAACAAGAGTTCATATATACCAAGTACAGTTTTTAGTGTCTATGACTAGTAATAAAAGCATACCTATCGGCATTAGTTGAATCTATCTTGTTCCTCGTTTGTCCTGAGCGTTCTTGATTCCAGGTCCCAGATTCATCAGAATAACCAAATAAAGCAGCCATCTTTTTCACCCAATATCTCGGAGGTGGTTTATCCCAATCAGCCTATTCATAGTCTCCGCCAGGGTTGCGAAAATAGTGGATAAAATTGCAAGCCATTCCACGAGAGCATGTCTGTTAAAATATGCCCAACAAAGATAACAAGAGTGTAAAAAAAAGAAGAAAAGAAACAAACTCATTTCATATCAAAAGCAAAATGGCAAAGAAAAAAGCAAGTGTATAAGCCGCACAATTATAACTCTGAAAAATGAGACAATTGGCTGTACCTTTAGTCTTGACTTCATATATTCCCCACATATGGCAATCTTCCATCTAGTCACATTAATAAATTCACATGTGATCTGTCAAGAAACACACAAATAAATAAACCATCACCATCCAGAAAATGACAAGCTGTAAAATTCAGTAAACAGTAATGTGTTGATTACAATTTAAGCATGGAGAAAAATTTCAGATTAGACTATGTCAACAGTGTCCATAGATAGTTAAAAGATGGGAGAATGTGCTGGCGTTCACTAAGCATATAATTTTTCACAGCTTAACCCATTACAATTTTACCAGTGTCAAGTCTAAAGGAAACTAGTCAGGAATCTTCTGTAAAGTAAATAAATAGTGAAACAACTGTTCTCATAGCAATAAAATGAAATTATTTTAATAATTTTCTTCAACTTTCAGACCAATTAAACAAGTGAAGCAATTTTAGTACAATGAACAGCAATTTAAGTTGAATGGGCAATTGGAACAATTACGGAACAACTAGACCCCAACGAATACTGCAAAAACAACCCTTAAACAATGACTTAAGAAAGTATAAGCTTCTCTTAAGAAAGTAGAAGCTTCTCCTAGATCATGCCTTTTCAATCTCCCTTTGCTAAGAAAGCTGCCCTAGTATTTAAGACTATCCAAATCCTATCAACATGTTGGGACATTCAAATACAGCCTCCAAGAAGACATGCTGTAAGCTTTACAACTGAAGTCTGTCGGATAAACCAAATCTTATACCCAATGCCAAGAGCTTTAATTCAATCCATTTTGACAGGCACCAATTACCAGGAATGCAGGCAGACAAAGAGGATCAAAATGACAGGATATCAGTATTCTGGAATTTCTATCAGAAACATGAAAAGTGGCAAGGCCTATTCACTGAGAGCCAAACATTTTTTAAATAGTAGTTACTTTATATAAAACAAACAAATATAAAGTAGAAAGTAAGCTCCAACAATTCTTCACAAAGACTTGTTTCCCAGCAAAGTAACGACCATTGACAGAATGGTAAGCGAGAACAGCTAATTCCAGGGACTTATAGTGAACATAGACATTTCCTCTTAAGTGGGAAGAACCATTTCTACACACCTGCGCATATTTGTTAGTTAGTAAATGAAGAGCACCAACAACATGTGTCAGTAAATAGGTGTTGTGGCAAACAATCCCAAACCTTCCAAAGTAATGACCATTGTTAGATGACCAGCTCTGACAATCGACGATATATAGTATATTCCACAAGAAACTACTAGTTGTTAAGGAGAAATTTTTAACTCAAACAGAGTTGTACAGTTATGTGACTAGTGAGAGAGAGAAAGAAAGAAAGAAAGAAAGAAAGAAATAACGAAAGAAAGAAAGAGAAATAAGCCAAACATATAAACAAGAAATTTCATAATAGCTAAAATCATTTGCAGCATGTAGGATACATAATAGCTCATAGCCTTCACTCTTACCCAATCAAGGCCAACACCATGAATCTCCATCATTATGAAAACATAAATCTCTGATTTCACATAGTCAAAGAAAATAAATAAAATGTGAACTCAAAAGAACTCACCAGTGATACTATCTAGAATAGTTATAAACACATTACAATATATCAACTGGAAAAATATTTTTCTATATAAAAAGCATCTTCTATATAGCAAGGACAATGCGTATATAAAATGATCCAACAAATTGCACAAAAGTATAGAAGTTTGGAAGAGTCCTTATCAGGATACAAGAATCAGCAATTACATACCTCGAGCCTCTCATCTTGCTCCCAAGCAAGCCCGAGACCATTATACATATTCTTGATGAGTAGAGTGCACGATTTATCAAGGTAAAAATGAACTATGCTGCATCTCTGACCAAACCGACAAGCTCCAGTCTTCAAATGGAAAGGACAATAAGCTTTATCCTGCCATATATAATAAAAACATGATTGACCATGATAAATAGGCAAATATAATAGAAATGAAATATAATACAGTAATTGCAAATTGAAAATTTCAGATAGACAGATTGAAAGAAAAGGCATGCCTGTTCAGTTCCAAAATTGGGCACTTGTTGAGCAACAATCTCCAATGCCTGTTGTGCATTCTGGTGATCAGCAAAGGCTTCTGATTGTGGGGGCAGAGGATTTGATGTAGGCCTATCAACATCCTGCAAAAGGAAGTAATAACGTAGAAAGTTTAATTTTTGCCATAACCGAAGAGAATGGGCATCCTGAAGTAAAGTAGAAACAAGCCTAACATAGTTGTCAATAGAGTCAAAATTACCTCTTTTTTACTTAGTGGGTTCGCATCCTTCTTCGGAACTCTGACCTTTTTCTTCCTGATAATAATATCATTTCCTTGCCATATAATTTCAGCAGGCCCTTCGCCAACATATTCCCAATCATCATCCTCATCACATTCATTCTCCTTTCATCTCCAAATTCGCGATGCTCCGAGAACATGCCGTAGCTGGTGAGCAAGCGGAGGATATGTTGCAAGTTCTCGGCGTCCCCACCGCCGGATTGGAGGATACGTGTCAAGATCTAGGAGGCGGAGAGAGAGGCGTTGGCCCCAACTTGCCAGATGGCATCCGGTACATGGAGACGGATGGCAGCGGTTAGAGACATGGGAACACTTATCATGTTGGCCAGCTCCATTACGACCAATCTTACCTTCTTCCCGCCATCTCTGCACTCGTTATCTTCCATTACTGCTTACTGACCTTTGATTTCGCAGCACCATGCCGGCCAATCAAAAAGATAAGACTTGAGCACTTTTTGACAATTTGGATGTTAGGGATTTTTCAGATCTGGGGAGCTTAGGAGGGAACGAATGCTTTGTTAGAGGGAGTTGAAAAGTTGTATTTTGGATAAGGTAAGACTTGTGCATTTGTTTTGTTTTTATCCACTCAAAAAGTATAACTCTAAAAAAATTAAAAATTATTCGTAGCCTAGTGGTCTTTTGATTCAATGTAGAAGTTCTAGGTTTAAGAGGTCTTGGGTTCGAATTCAGACTAAAACAAAATTAAAATGATAATTTTTAATTGCTGATACCTAAGCGTCATTGATCGCTATTACTAAAGCTATTGATACTTCAGTATTAGTAATTAGTGATACATATTTGTTAAACGCGGAAAATGATCCAAATATATGTATATACTGATACTTTTAAATAAAGTGTCAGAACACAAGTATCAGTAAAGACCATTTTTCTAGTAGTGTTATTATTTAAAAAATAAACTAAATATAATTCTTTTAAAATATAGGGGAGATACCACTTGAAATTGGTAATCTCCAAAATCTGGAGGTGTTGGACCTTGGTCAAAACAAATTAATTGGTACTGTCCCAGCTGCAATCTTTAATGTGTCAACACTCAAATTTATTGAGCTTCAAGATAATTCTCTCTCTGGAAGTCTTTCGTCCATCACAGATGTCCGACTACCAAATCTTGAAAAGCTTCATTTGTGGGGTAATAATTTCAGTGGCACAATTCCTCGTTTCATCTTTAATGCTTCTAAGCTCTCTATACTAGAATTTTCAAAAAATTCATTCTCCGGTTTTATTCCCAACACATTTGGCAACTTAAGAAACCTTCAGAAGCTGAGATTATATGATAATTATTTGACATCTTTAACTCCAGAATTGAGCTTTCTATCCTCGTTGTCAAATTGCAAGTCTTTAACACTTATTGACTTATCAAATAATCCACTAGATGGCATTCTTCCTAAGACGTCTATCGGAAATCTTTCTCATTCTTTGAAAGATTTTAAAATGCACAATTGTAACGTTAGTGGTGGCATCCCTGAAGAGATAAGCAGATTGACCAACTTGACAACCATTGATTTAGGAGGCAATAAGTTGAATGGATCAATTCCGATTACTCTCAGCAAATTACAGAAGCTTCAAGGTTTGGGTCTTGAAGATAACAAATTAGAAGGATCAATCCCAGACAGTATTTGTCGTTTGACTGAACTGTATGACTTGGAGTTGGGTGGCAATAAGCTTTTTGGATCAATCCCTGCATGCTTCAGTAATCTGGCTTCTCTGAGGATACTATCGTTGGGTTCCAATGAGTTAACTTCTATTCCCTTAACTTTTTGGAATCTTAACGATATCTTGTACCTCAACTTTTCTTCAAAATTTTTTACTGCTCCACTCCCATTAGAGATTGGAAATTTGAAGGTTTTGGTTGGAATGGATTTTTCGATGAATAATTTTTCAGGCGTTATCCCAACAAAAATTGGAGGCCTAAATAATCTAGAATATCTCTTCTTAGGATATAACAAATTGCAAGGATCAATTCTTGATTCATTTGGTGACTTGATAAGTTTGAAATCCTTGAATTTGTCTAATAATAATCTCTCTGGGGCTATTCCTGCATCTTTAGAGAAACTCTCGTATCTTGAAGATCTAAATCTTTCTTTCAACAAGCTGGAAGGAGAAATTCTTATGGGAGGATCTTTTGGAAACTTCTCAGCTGAATCATTTGAGGGAAATGAATTATTATGTGGTTCACCCAATTTACAAGTCCCGCCATGCAAAACTAGCATCCACCGCACATCATGGAAAAATTCTCTTCTCCTCGGGATTGTGTTGCCATTGAGTACAATATTTATGATAGTAGTCATTTTGTTGATCCTAAGATATTGACATAGAGGAAAACGACCATCGAATGATGCTAGTATGCCACTAGTAGCAATGTGGAGAACGTTTTCATACCTAGAACTTTGTCAAGCAACAGACGAATTCAGTGAAAACAATCTAATCGGCAAAGGGGGTTTTGGCTCTGTTTATAAGGCAAGACTTGGGGATGAGATGGAGGTTGCAGTGAAAGTTTTCAATTTGCAATGTGGAAGAGCATTTAAGAGTTTCGATGTTGAATGTGAAATCATGAAAAGTATTCGCCATCGAAACCTTATCAAAGTTATTAGTAGTTGTTCAAATGAAGAGTTTAAAGCGTTGGTATTAGAATACATGCCTAGTGGAAGTTTGGAGAAGTATTTGTATTCAAGTAACTGCATTTTGGATATTTTTCAAAGATTGAACATAATGATAGATGTTGCATCAGCTTTGGAATATCTGCACTTTGGTCATTCAGCTCCAATAATTCACTGTGACTTAAAGCCAAGCAATGTATTGTTAGACGATAATATGGTTGCTCATTTGAGTGATTTTAGCATCACAAAATTGCTAACAAGAGAAGATCAATCTATGACTCAAACACAAACATTTGCCACAATAGTCTATATGGCACCAGGTTTGTCAATATAAATATTTTCTATTTCTTGTAAACTTCCTAATAAGTTGTTTATGTTTCATGATCTTCATTACATGAGGAAATTCTTATTAATGATATATCTTACTATGTAACTATTGCAATTCATAGAGTATGGAAGAGAAGGACGAGTATCCGCAAATGGAGATGTTTATAGCTTCGGGGATTATGTTAATGGAAACTTTTACTGGGGAAGAACCCACAGATGGAGAGGGGGGAGTGGAGCAATGACATTAAAGCAATGGGGTTAATGATTGGCTACCCATTTCCACAATGGGAAGTTGTTGATGTTAATTTGCTAAGTCAGGAGGACGTACATTTTGTTGCAAAGGAGCAATGTGTGTCATTTGTCTTCAATTTGGCTATGGCGTGCACTGTGGAATCTCCTGAGCAGAGAATCAATGCGAAAGAAATTGTAACAATGCTCTTAAAAATTAGAGGCTCATTACTTAGAAATGTTGGAGGCAGATGTATAAGACAATCAAATTTAAATTGATTCTGCCCCTCCATTGCTTGCTATCCTTTTCAGAGACTTGAACGGTTATCCTTCATACCAGTTTTGTTGATATGTTTTGTTATTGCTCTTGCTCATGTTTGTTTCTCTATTTCTTTAATTTGCATGCATGTATTTTTCGTTCTCTTTTATGTTTTTGTTGGTTTGTATGTAGTTTGTTTTTAAGGGTAAGGTTGATTATGTCCTCCCCTAATTAGACGTATCCTTTTTATTTTTATTCAACAAAGCTTCTCTAATACTATCGAGGTTCATCAAAAGAAAATTTTAAATTAATTTTCTTTTCTATGTTAGATAATGAAATTCTAATCTTCATAGTGAATAACCTCAATAATAGAGTGTAAGAGTATTAGTAGTTATGGTTCTTTTCTGAACTTGAAGTCAAGAGCAATTTAACAGCAACAAACAAGTCTCTTGTATTATAGGCAAAATTCTTTTCATTAATCTTATTTGTCTACATGTTCTCCTATTTTCTCCATTAATCTTCGCTCAAAGTTTCATGCTTCCTCTTTGATAAAGGAAAATGTTACTCGTGAATATTTCAAATTTTCAATTTGACATGAGCGACTGTTTGCCAGCCATTTGATAAAATGGATATGAGTGGAGTTTTCAATCATTACCTCCACCAAAATCCTTACAACACCACTTTTTAATTTTATTTTTAATAATACATTCAGTTTAATTTAAAAAAAATAAATCCATTTGTGGAATTTAATCTTTTTCTCATAAATTTCAACCTAAAAAATATATTTCTTTTAAATTTTTATTACAAAATATTTACAAGTTCTAAACTATTAAATTATTTTCTTCTTATTATATAGTTTATATCTCCATAACTCTAAACTCCTATAATTTTTTAAAAAAATATTTTTTTTAATTTAAAATATAAATAATAAAATATAGGAATGGGAGGTGAGTATAAAAAACTTGTTAAAGATAATCATAGTATACTGATTGAATAAATAAGAATATATTTTTTTTTATTAGTAGTATTGAAAAAGAGCTTTTAGTAATATTATTGAAATATGATTAAAATTCTTATGAATTAAACATTTTCGTATAAATACTAGTGATAATTACAGAGAAAGTACGATGAAGTGAAAAAACTTAAATATAAATACTCTAGTATAATTTTCACATGCAACTTATGAACCAGTGATATTTAGAGCATCATAAAATTGTTTTAACACGATTAATTGGTTTGAAAAATTGCCAATAATGTCTACAATGGGATTTAAAAGATTAAACTACATATATAAGACATGATATCATTTAAGACGGCTTACATATTATGAGAAATATTTTGATCTTCCAAATATTTAAAATGTCAATTAGACTGAGTCTATACAATGAAAATTTCAAATAAAAAATAAACCCTTTATTTTCTTTTAATCATAAGTGTGATCTTAATTATTAAAGTCATTTAATGTCCATTACTTATTCATTTTTTTAATTACCTAAATGACATTGAAAAATCTACTCAATATTAATTCATTCAAATGTAATCGGAAACTGCAAATGAAACAAATGCTTGAAATCACAAACGGCCTAAAATTATATTTTCATTTTTCAATGTTGCAGTGACTTTGATCTTGATATTGAAAATTTATTTGTAACTTATATAAATGCCTCAATTTTATCATAATTCGTTAGTAAGGCTACGTAGGGAGCATGGATAAATTTTGGGATTGGATAATATTTTTGGAACTAAAAAATTAATTTCATCCAATGTTATATTTGGCTGTCAGGACTAGCAACTTAGTCTAAAATTATTGAAATTATTAATCTTTTATATTATAATCTTTTCATTCCTACTTTAAATATTATTGGTAGCTTAAATCATTTTTTAAAATTAAATATAAAAATAATTTAAATTAAATATTAAGATTAATTCATAATTTTTTTACCTAGAATTTTATACTATATTAAATAGTAAAATTATATTCGATAATGTATTATCATTTATTTAATAAATGTTTAGGTTTTAGTATGTTATATTATTATTTAAATTAATTTTTTATTTACATATAAACATAAATTATTATTTACTAATTTAAATTTATTATAATTAGTTAAATAATAAAAGATAAATGATTATATTGAAAATATAAATGGTATTCTAATGTATTATAGTCTAAATCTTACCCCTATGAGTTTATTTTATACACCTTTTATTATATTAACCACATTTATAATGCAGTGCAATGTAACAAAAAATTATAACCAAATATGAGTTAGCATGAAAATTTTAGTGCAATATAATACAATGTAATGTAAGCTAACAAATGGATATTTAATGGAAGCAAAAATTGCATATGGCTTGTGGGTCTCTTAAAAGACAACAAATAAACCAATATGATACACTGATTCTGTCCTCTTTAATGATGTCTTTACTAAATGGGAATCAGAATAAGTTAGAATTGGAATGACCTTAAATCGAAATAAGGAATTAGAATAAAAATAAATTGTTTATTTAAGTTGTATGAATCAAAATCGGAATAAATTTTACTCAAATTAATATGTTTATTTTCTCTTAAAATTAGAATGGACTATTACAAGTTACTAAAAAATCATTTGATAATTGTTGTCTCTAGTATTATTTGCATCGGTTATAATGTTAACAATAATAAGAATAAAAATGATACTAAAAATGAAAATAATAATAATAGTAGAGACAATAATAATAAAATTAATAAATTATTGTTATTATTACTACTACTACTACTACTACTAGTAATACTGAAGACCGCTCAGTGAAGATTGGATAGTGAAGATGAAGATGACGAAGATGAAGATCCCAGCAACCAACTGTTGTTCCAAAGATGATGTGCCCAAATGGAGACAACCAGTGATGACCAACCAACTAGATCCCAATCTCGATGTTGTGATCTCGTATGACCACAGATAAATCTATGTGTGATGTCGGTGTCGTGATTTTTTTATTTATATTTTTTAATTTATCAGTGGTATTTTCAAATTTTTGTAATTTTTATATGGGCAAATTGGATAGTCCAATGAACAGGAGATTGGTTCTCAACCATCCTAATAATTAGTCTCTCATTTTCTATTTCTAATTTGATGTGGGTCCTGCTATTTCGATTCCAATTCTTACATTTATTTGTGAGACAAAATTATGGTGCAACTGTAGTAGTATTGGATCTAGCTACAGTTATCATCATGACTGGATATAATGGTTGAAAGTAATTGTGGTATGGTACCACAGTTGCACCATAGCTGAACCTTTATTTGTGAAGTAAAATGATGTTAATAATTTTCAATTCGAGAAGTAAACACATCATAATATTTTTTTTAGATGCTTCCATGGCATAATCTCATTGGTCCATTTTTCTTCACGCTTTTCTTCACGCCTTAGATTCAACTTCAAGATTCAAGATTCAATTTGAAGCAAACACAACTACAAAACAAATATAATAAGCGTTAATAAGCCTGTGGCTGAATGGTTGTGGACTTGTGGCCAAGCAAATGTAACTCATAGTGAACGAATCATATCTTATTATCTTACGCCAGAAGCTAAACAATGTTCCCATTCCACGTGTCACTCTCTGACCAATCCCCGAACTTTCTTCATATTTCCAAAGAATCCCTCACCAAGTCAAGATAATTACCTTCACTCTACTCATATAAATACTGTCCTCGATTCGACTGATGTCTGATGACGACATATCCTTAGTCTTTATTTAAAAGGGGAAATTATAAAAAATTCTCCTCGTTCCCTAAAAATCTAGGGTTTCTCAAGAATCGCTAAACCTAGATCCCAATCCTTGAAAATCTCAATTTAACCTCTCTAGGGTTTCAATTGTCGAGGATTCGCTTCAAAATTTAGTATTTTTTAGGGGATTTTGCTTGTCTCGTATCCTTCAATTGTTGTTGGGTTCTGAAAATAATTTGGAATTTTAGGGGTTTTCAGATTATTTGGTTTTGCTTGAGTGGAATTTCCTCTAGTTACGGTTTCAGTTTGAAGGGTTAAGTGCGATTTCGAATATTTTTATAAAATTTAAATTAGAATTCATAAAACGATTGGGCGTTTAATAATTAATTGATGGCTAGCGATACTACAATGGCGGCCGCAGCTGCGGAAGAAGCAGAGGCGGTGGAGGAGTATGATAGCGATCCAGATGAAGTGAAGCGCTCTCTTGCGATGCGCAGAAGGGAAGCCAGCGATGAGGAGGTTGAGGAGGATAAAGATTCAGAGCTTCCAATAGTTCAAAGTGTCCACATTCCTGCGGGAGAAGCGGAGACTGTGGATGAGTATGAGAGCGATCCAGATGAAGTGAAACACTCTCTCATTATGCGCAGAAGGGAAACAAGCGACGATGAGGAAGAGGAGACATAATTTGAGCGTCGAATGAATTGAAGGGTCCAGATTCACTCTTACATTGAATCTGATGGCCAAGGTGGTACTCCAGCTGAGTATGATGATGATGAAGAAGAAGAAGAGGAACATGACAGAGAATTAGAAGAAGAAGATGAAGAAGGGGATGTTTATGAGGCTGTAGAGGAAGAAGAAGTTTTTGAAGAAGAGGAGAGGAATGATGGGGCGGTTAAAGTCAAAGGAATAGAGGGCAATGATGCATGAGGAGTATGGAGGGTGCAGTGGAAGTGAGTAAAGGGAATAATGATAATGGCAATGGTGCTAAAAGAATGATGCAGCAGAGGAGGGAATGGAGGAAGAGAAGAAGGAGAGTAATGAGCCTTTTGCACAGCAGCTGGGGCTTTTTATATGGGACAATGTTGCAGGTCGACACAGGTATTATTTGATTTGAGTGACAATTTATAAATAGCTAATAGCTGTACTTTCATTAGGGCTTGTCAATTAATCCAGTCTCGTTTTTTGGTGCTGTATAATGATTGTTTGCTGGAATCTGTGTAGAAGGCTTTTGGCCTAGTAGGTTGAAAGGAGAGAAAGTTCTCAAATAAACATCTGTGCTTTGTGGAATATAAATAATAGGTACAAAGCATACTAAATTACTTGACAGATAGATGCCGAGCTAATCATGAGCTATGATATCATTATCCGTGCTTTGTGTATTTTTAATGGGGCTTGTCTATTTCAAAGTGTGTAGTGTAGAATTTTTGGGTTTAGTTTGAGTGATGAAGCGTTAGATAGGTTTCTGTTTGGCATAGTTAAGTGGTTAATACGAGCTATTGAAGCAAATATGGAGTAGGATATCTAGTTTTGGGTTTGGTCTTAGTTTGAAGATGGCTACTGATTATGCAGCTAGGTACGTATTAGTGTTTGTGGATTGCTAAATGCTTTCTGTCAAATGTGACTAGATTATTACTTGAAGTGCATGGATCTTACACTTAATTAATTATATATCCATTTGTAATGTTCAAAATGATCATGTACTATTGCTTAAAATTATGTCTTCAAGACATCATTTTGAATCCATGGTTGTAATGTGTCTCTAAATTCAGTAATACAAGTTCTGTCAATTGCTGTCGGATGGCAGTGACTTGAATAGTTTAATGTTCATTTGCAGAAAAAAATTGAGAAAGAAAACTAAAAAATTTCTGTGCGTTCTGCTGGAAATTTAATTAGCTTCATTTGAGCATTAATTGCTGGCATTAGCTCTTAGATTTCTCTTGCATTGAATGAATGGATGAGTGCTAATCCATGCAAAGACTTCCATGCATACACAATGAATGCTTCATCAAAGGTATGGTAAAATGTCAACACGCTTGGCCCAAATTATCAAGCTGGTGTGGTGGCTGCTAGATTTGTTCATCCGGATTTTGGACCATTTTCATTGACAATGAGAAAAGCTGCAAGATCTGTAAATCGGAAACTCATTGAAGTGCCAAAGGAGAGATGGAAGTGAATAACTAGAGAGTTAGTGAAAAGAGGGTGCAGTGATTGTGTGGGAAGCTTTGGGTATACTTGGGGTTTGGATGTGAGATAAAATAATTTGAGAGAGAGGTTGTAA
Organism: Citrus x clementina; assembly: GCF_000493195.1. NCBI lineage: Eukaryota > Viridiplantae > Streptophyta > Magnoliopsida > Sapindales > Rutaceae > Citrus > Citrus x clementina. The sequence goes on from NW_006262274.1 coordinate 5,165,276, forward strand.
CAATTTTTCGGTAATAGAGTTTTTCAGGTAACTCTTGTGTTGTGTGATTGGAGTATTCTCTATTGTATTTTTTTATTTGTTATTTATTTGACTATTGCTAGCGGAGATCTTGGGTGGGAACCAAAAATTCCCAACAATTGTCAATTGTTTTAAACTCTATTTCAAACAGAGCATGAAGGGATTCACTTATCTGATTATATCTTTTATGCTTTAACTTCACTTAATTTCATCTTGTCTGTCACCTTTATTAAAGTTGTATATGTTGGAGTATTAGGTTCATCACAGGGATCATATTATGGCTAAGGAAGGGGCACAGTTTATCGGCTGCACTCAATTGTAGCAGAGTATTTGGATTCAAGACTGTTAGAAGGTTGTTACAATGCAAGGCTGTTGCTGTGTAACTGTATGCCATTCTCGCAAGTGCACTCTTAACAGATTGCTGAGCTGGCACCGGATGTTTTTAGCTAATATTAGTTATTGGTCTAGAGTGTTCTGATTTATTCTATAAATAGCTCATTTGAGCTTAGAACCTTTATAGTGTATCATACATTTCCGTTACTTCTAATAATGATTTTCTCTATTCCTTTTTCTTTCACTTTCGCTTCCATTTTCATGATCCCCAAACACCATCAATCCATGATTTTCTAGAGTATTAGTTGTCTATTTCTACAAACATAGAATTGTTGTTTTAAGAAACAAAGTACTCTGTCCTGTCACCCGCGGTCTCCTTGTTTATCGACTTGTGAACAGGGCTAAATAAACGGCAAATAAGATTTGGGTCAATGGGTCTAACGTGACAAGATATTGAATTATTGCCCTTTTCTTTTCTCCACAAATCTTTGGTTAATTTTTAGGTTCCCTCAACTTTTTTCCCCTTTAGCACTAAAATTCATTTTTGATACTTTATGCAAAAATTATGATGAAAATGAGTCACTTTAGAACATCAATAAATTTTTATTTTTACATCCAAGATAACGACAGTTACACTTAGATCACTCTCATTTAGTTGAATTATATAGGTAATAAAGTTGGCTTAACAAAATATGATTCTTAATTGTTGTAATTAAGGGCTAGTATTATTTGGTTTTAGTTGTAGGGCTTATAATGCCGTGGCTCAATTCTTGGTGGGTTCGAATTATTAGACGATCATTCTCAATCCTTTACTATTCGTAATTAAAAATTCCTGTATCACAATTAGAACTTACAAATAAGTCAAAGTGGGTTAAATCATATGTATAAATTCGAGGTCTATTACAAACTTTTAAAAAAGATTTTCTCTGTTTTTTTTCTCTTTCACCTTTTCTTCCATTTTCTGAATCCCCAAACACCACCAATCCCTGATTGTTTGAGTATTAGCTGTCTATTTCTACAAACAAGTTCTTGAATTGAATGGCTCCTCTTTTATCCATAGATCTTTGCTTAATATTTTTGTTCCCTCAACCTTTTTCGGCCCTTTGCTCTAAACTTCTTTTTTGATACATTACACAAAAATTATGATGAAAATAAGTTACTTTAGAACATCAATAAAATTTTATTACATCTAAGATAAGACAATTATACTTAGATTACTCTTATTTAGTTGAATTATATGTAAGAAAATTAGTTCAATAAAATCTAATCCGTAAATATTCCTTATCACATAATTAACGTACTTAAAAATTCTTAAATGATCGGTCGCTTGTTTTACAATTCTTTTATATATCTTTGAAACTTTCAGCTTCCCAACACATCATATTATTCTCAATTCGTCTAAATTATTATTTTTTTTTCAAACACTGCAGCAACAACCAGTATAAAATAGAATGAACTCAATTAATGGAAATTTTTCTAGATGCTTTCATGGCAGAATCTCATTGGTCTATTTCTCTTTGCACCTGAGGTTCCTCTAACAAATCTACCTCTTAACTCTCATGTCCGAATTTAAACTTAAAAGATGTTCCCCGTCCCACGTGTCCCCAAATCTTTGTATTTCCAAACAAACCCCTGCCAACGAAGTCAAGTGATAGGATGGCTTTTATTACAAACTGTATGAACGTTATGGCCATGGGACATTGGATAAAACTAATGGAATGTAAAGCAAAATTACCGATTAAACTAAATTGAAAATCCAACCAATTGAATCGGTTCAGTGTCACTCAAAATATGTGTGTGTGTGTGTAAAACAACACAATTATCATATTAATGAGGCACTATTAAATTCATTCAGTGAATATTTTTTTTTTCATTTTTAATGAATGCTTAATATGACAAACAATCTGTCCCATTGAGCACTGTTTAAGTCATTCAATGAAAATGAATACTTCTATAACAAAACAATAATTCCCTTATTTATTTGACACGCAAAGAACTTTCTTGCTCAGCTCGGCGGCTAATCCTTTAAAATTTGTTAAAATTCAGTTAATTGATGAACGAGACATAACCTAATAAATCGTTTAATTTGTATAATTGATAAAAATTTGAACTTCAAATAAAATAGATAGAATGATTAATTTTTTTCATATTTAGATAATTGATATATGTCATGTTACTATGAGTAAAAGAATGAGGTGTATGATAGAAAACATAATGTTTACGTTTGTATTAAAAATTTTAAGTGCAAATCTATTTAGTGTAGGTTAGACATAAAAATAGTTACCAACTTGTCTTGTTTCTCATTTTGTTTAATTTTCCTAATTTGAATAACTATTAATTATGAGTCAAGGGTTTATTGCGAAAATATGGTCTTCCATTTACTATAAAAAGATTAGCGTGATTTAATTATTTTTCTTTTTGCTTGGTGTCTGTAAAATTATGAATACTTTGGTAAATAAGATAATTATAAATACCATTTTGAAAATCCATGGCCATGGTTGTGATGTATCTTTATCAATCACGGATACAAAAATTAATCAAAATTATCGATTGTTTTAAATTCTGTTTTTAACAAAGCATGAAGATTTCACTAATAGTAAGGCTGTTGTTGTGTAACTGTATGCCATGCTCGCAAGTGCGCTGTAACAAATTGCTGAGCTGGCACCGGATATTTTAAGCTAATATTAGTAATTAGTTTGTAGTGCTCCGATTTAAGGTGTATCGTACGTGTCTTGTTACTTCTAATACATATTTTCTCTATTCCTTTTTCTTTTACTTTCTCTTCCATTTTCATGATCCCCAAACACTAGGGGTGGCAATATGGGTCAGGATTCGTTTATTCGATTCGATTCGATGCGAATTAAATGGGTTTGACTTTGAAAAAATTGATTCGTTTAATAAATGGGTGAATTCGATTCGATTCGTTAATTAAAAGAATCAAATGCGGGTTTGAAAATTTTGATTCGTTTATTCGTTTAGAATTCGTTTAATAAATGAGTTATAAACGAATCGAATACGGGTCGATTCGTTTAAAATTCATTTATTATTCGTTTAATTAAATTACTTTTTTATCCTTAAATTTATTTGAAAACTTTTTAAAATTTAAAGGTTAATATTATAATTTTAAGCAAATAACTACTATATGACAATAAAAAAAAATAACAAACACATTACACACTCACACATTCGCATTTGACTTTTGACATTTCACACTCACACACGATTGCACAAGGCCACAAACATAAAAACCCTAACGCGTAGGGAAAGAGAAGTCGTCACTGCATCCATCAAAGCAGTTTGCCGCTGCTGCAACTCCTAGCCGCCGCCGCCAATCCGGCCACACGGCACACCCCAACCCTCACCGACACAGCCACTGGTGGCATGAACTCACACCACGACAGCTGCGCCACCACCACAACAGCCGCGCACAAGATAGGTTTTCATCCCCAACACCACTTCCCGCCGCGCTAACTACCCACCATCACGGTACACCACTCAAATTTTGCCTTTAATTGATGTTTTACTGCTGTTTTGTTGCTGTTTTGTTGCTATTTTGTTGTTATTTTACTGCTATTTTACTGTCATTTTACTACTATTTCCCTGCTGTTTTACTGCTGTTGTTTGGCTGCTGTTTCGCTACCTTTTTTTGCTATTTTTCCATGATTTTGTTGCTATTTTGCTGTTATTTTATTGTTGTTTTACTGTTATTTTATTGTAGTTTTACTACTGTTTCGCTGCCATTTTTTTGTTATTTTTCCACGATTTTGTTGCTATTTTACTGTTGTTTTACTGCTATTTTGCTGCTATTTTACTGTTATTTTGTTGCTATTTTGCTGTTATTTTGTTACTATTTTACTGCTATTTTGCTTTCGTTTTACTGCTGTTGTTTGGCTGCTGTTTCGTTGCTATTTTTTTGCTATTTTTTCACGATTTTGTTACTGTTTTACTGTTATTTTACTGCTGTTTTACTGATGTTTTGTTGTTATTTTACTACTTTTTTACTGCTGTTTTCTTGTTGTTTGACTGTTGTTTCACTGCCGTTGCTGTTTTGCTGGCATTGCTGCTGTGTTTGCTACTATTTTACTTCTAATTTTTTGCTGTTTTGCTATTAATCAGGGCCCTTAAAATAATTTTGAATTATTTTATTTTTAAGAGAATGGACACAAGCCAAAGTAATTCAGCCTATACAATTAACGATTCTAGTGTTGGAGATGATGATGTAAATGACATAATCGAACTGGAAGAAGAGATTGAAAAAGGTTTAAGGCCAGTGGAACAAAAGGCACCATGGCAAAAGAAACTAACTTCACAAGTTTGGTCGTTGTTCCGGGGGATAAGTATCCGGACAACAAGCCGAGAGCGGTGTGTAAAAAATGCAGCATTAAGTACGTGGTTGTGCGCAATTCTGGTACAGGTAATCTAAGAAGACATTATAAAACTTGTGCAAAATTTAAAAAGCGTGATCCTGTACAAATGATGTTAGATCGTAGTGATGGACTGTCAACTTGTGTTCCCAAGTTTGAAGCTCATGTGTTTCGTGAATTATTGGTTTGTGCCATTGCTATGCATGATTTGCCATTTCAATTTGTTGAATATGAGGGAATTAGAAGAATTTGGAATTATTTGTGTGATGAAGTGCCCAACATCTGTAGGAACACTGCGAAAGTCGATGTGTTAAAAATGCATAATATGGAAAAGACAAAAATTAGAAGCTTGTTAGAAGAAGCTCCTAGTAGAATATGTCTTACTACTGATTTATGGACTTCTATAACTACAGATGATTATTTGTGTCTCACTGCACATTTCATTGATAAGGGATGAAATTTACAAAAAAAAGTGCTGAATTTTTGTGAAATGCCAACTCCACACACTGGGGTTGCTTTGGCTAAAAAAATATTGTCATTGTTGTGTGAATGGGGTATTGAGAAAATGATTTTTTCATTGACTGTAGACAATGCTTCAAGTAATGATGTTTGTGTTATAATGTTAAAAAGTCAATTGAGATTAAGGAATGCTTTGGTGTGTGATGGGGATTTCTTTCAAATTTGATGTTGTGCTCATATTATTAATTTAATTGTTCAACAAGGATTGAAAGAAATTGAGAAAGAAATAGAAAAAGCATGTGAGATTGTGAAATATGTCAAAGGGTCACAAGTGAGAAAAAGAAAATTTTTAGAGTGTGTTAAGCAAGTATCTCTAGACGACAAGAAAGGATTAAGACAAGATGTTCCTACAAGATGGAATTCAACTTTTCTCATGCTTGATAGTGTTCTGTATTACAAAAATGCTTTCCGTCATTTACAATTGAGTGATTCTAATTACAAGAATTGTCCTTCTGAAGAAGAATGAGAGAAAATAGAAAAGATTGGCAAATTCTTGTCTATGTTTTATGAGATCACATGCATTTTTTCTAGTTCAAAATACCCCACTTCAAATTTGTATTTTCCGAAGGTGTTTGCGGCTAAGGTTGCTTTGGATCAATTATTGTGTAGTGAGGATGTGTACATGAAAACTATGGCACAAAAAATGATCGAAAAACTTGAGAAGTATTGGTCTGATTTTTGTACCATTTTGGCCATAGCGGTCATCTTGGATCCTAGATACAAGATGACATTTATTGAGTTTGCTTATAGCAAGGCTTATGGTCAAAATTCGGAGGAGTTGAAACATGTTCGAGATAAGTTGTTTTCAATTTTTGGTGAGTATAATTTGATCACACCATCTTCCTCCACTACATACGTACTCACTCAAATGAGTGATGTTGGTTCAAGTGCGGGACGTAATGACAATAGTCAAAGTACACTTAACTAAAGGACCATGGATATGCTCAAGGCATATTTACAATATTCTTATTTGTTCATTGTATGACTTATTATTTCCATGCTTGTTTTGAATTTTGACTATTCTTATTTCTTAATTATTTTGTAGGAGTTTGATGATTTTGATAACATGGATTGTAGTTCTTATGTTAGAAAATCTGAATTGGAGTTTTATTTAGATGAGCCAAGAATTGATAGAAAGATTGATTTCGACATTCTAAGGTTTTGGAAAGGAAATGGATTTCGTTATCCTAACCTTCTTCCATGACTCGTGATATCTTGAGCATTCCTATATCCACTGTTGCATCTGAATCAGCTTTCAGTGTTGGCGGTCGAGTTCTTGATCAATTTCGAAGTGTATTGAAGCCAGAGACAGTCCAAGCAATTATTACTACTAGAGATTGGAAGTTTGGAGAGATTGGTAAAACTTGCTCATAAAATTTATTTACTTTTCTTTTATAATATTATGTGCAATTTTTCTAATTAAGATTTATTTTTATAAAATTATTGTAGAAAATTTGGATGTCACTGTGGACCAACTTACTCAAAACATTATGAACATGAGCACTAATTGTGCTCTATCTGCAGAGAGTGCCAATGATCCAAATGACAGTGTGCGAGTGTGGTAGGTAAAGTTTTTATCTTGTTTAATTATTATTTCCTTGAAAATGCTACAAATTTGCTATATATTTGATTTTTGAAATTTTACAATGACTATTATCAATATTGCAGCATGTTAATAACATTTTGTTTACTTTTTGGTGTAGAATTTTTGTTTTCAAGGTGACAAAGACAAATGAAGAGAATTAAAGAAATTACATTTCTTTATAATTTGAATTTAAATTATTGTTATTTGTAATATTAAGGATTTGGTATTTGGTATTTGGATGACTGTATAATATGATGTGAATTATTTATATTTTGTTGTGGGATATTAAATTTGTGTTTTTTTTGCTTAATTTTTTTATTAATTATATTTTTCTAAACGAATTGTAAACGAATCCTGATTCGATTCGATTCGTATAGGATAAAGGAATAATAAACGAATCTGGATTCGATTCGATTCTTTTATCAATTCTATTAAACGAATTAAACGAATCGAACCGAATATTCGTTTAATAAACGAATCGAATCCGAATCATGAAATTTCAATTCGTTTAATAAACGAATCGAATCCGAATCATGAAATTTCAATTCGTTTAATAAACGAATCGAATCCGAATTCATAGAATTTTGACCCAATTCAATTTGAATTCGATTCGTTTATTCGTTTTGCCACCCCTACCAAACACCATCAATCCATGATTTTCTAAAGTATTTGCTGTCTATAGCTACAAACATAGAATTGTTGTTTCAAGAAACAAGTTAGATATTGAACAGGGCTAAATAAAGGGCGGATAAGATATTGGGCCAATGGGCCTAACGCAACAAGGTCTTGAATGAATTTCTTCTTTCTTTTCTCCAAAAATCTTTTGTTAATTTTTATGTTCCGTCAACTTTTTTCCCCTTTAGCACTAAAATTCATTTTTGATACTTTATGCAAAAATTATGATGAAAATGAGTCACTTTAGAACATCAATAATTTTTTTTACATCCAAGATAACGACAACTACACTTAGATCACTCTTCTTTAGTTGAATTATATAGTTAATAAAGTTGGCTTAGCAAAATATGATTCTTGACAATTGTAATTGAGGGCTAGTATTCTTTGGTTTTAGTTGTAGGGCTTATAACGCCGTGCAACAGTTCTTGGTGGGTTCGAATTATTCTTTGGTTTCAATTCTTTACGGTTCGTAATTAAAAATTCCTATATCACAATTAGAACTTACAAACAAGTTAAAGTGAGTTAAATCAAACGTATAAATTCAAGGTCTGTTACAAACTTCTAAAATAGATTTTCTCTGTTCTTTTTTCTTTCACTTTCTCTTCCATTTTCCCAATCCCCAAACACCACCAATCCCTGATTTTTTTATTGTTAGCTGTCTATTTCTACAAACATAGAACTGCTGTTTGTTTGTCTAATTACTTTCAAGAAACAAAACTCTCTGTCATGTGGTCTCTTCGTTTATTGGCTCGTGAGCATGTAAGATATTGGGCCAATGGGCTTAGCGTGACAAGTTCTTGAATTGCATGGCTCCTCTTTTTTTTCATAAATCTTTGCTTAATTTTTTTGTTCCCTCAACCTTTTTTGGCCTTTCGCGCTAAAATTCTTTTTTTGATACATTATGCAAAAATTATGATGAAAATGAGTTACTTTAGAACATCAATAAATTTTTATTACATCTATAATAAGACAACTATAGTGAGATTACTCTTATTTAGTTGAATTATATGTAATAAAATTAGTTTAACAAAATCTAACCCGTCAATATTCCATATCACATGATTAACGTATTTAAAAAATCTTAGCTGTTCCGTCGCTTGTTTTACAATTCTTTTATATATCTTTGAAACTTTCTGCTTCTTGACACATCATATTGTTCTCAATTCGTCTAAATTATTTTTTTCTTCAAACACTGCAGCAGCAACCGGTATAAAATAGAATGAACTCATTTAATGGGAATTTTTCTCATTGGTCTATTTCTCTTCGCACCTTAGGTTCCTCTAACAAACTTAAAAGATGTCCCCCATCCCACGTGTCCCCAAATCTTCGTATTTCCAAACAAACCCCTGCCAAATAGAGAAGAGGATGGCTTTTATTGCAAACTGTATGAACGTTATGGCCATGGGACATTGGATCAAAATCAAACCAATGGATTGTAAAGCAAAATTACCGATTAAAAATTCAACCAATTGAATCGGTTTGGTGTCACTTAAAAAATAAATAATATATAAAACAACACAATTATCATATTAATGAGCCACTGTTAAATTCATTTAGTCAGTATTTTTCTTTTCCCATTTTCAATGAATGCTTAATTTTCTCATATGGAAAACAATCTGTCCCATTGAGCACTGTTTAAATCATTCCCTAGTTTGTTTAACACGCAAAGAATATTCTTATTCGGTTCGGCAGCCAATCCGTTAAAATTTGTTAAAATTCGTTTAAGTGATGACTGTGATATGACTCGACCAATCGTTTAATTTGTATAATTTATAAAAATTTGAGCTTCAAGTAATGTAGATAGAATGGTTAAGTATTTTAATATTAAGATAAATTGATATATGTCATTATATTATGAGTGGATGAAATATCCAATAGAAAAAAAAAATATTTGTATTCGTCATTTTTGGTGGGAATCTATTTAGTGTAACTTATCCATAAAAATGGTTGCCGACTTATCTTGTTTCTCATTTTGTTTAATTTTTATAAATTTGACTCATGATTAATTGTGAGTGAAGATTTTTTTGGAAAAAATCTGGTCTTACATTTATTTTGTAGGATTTAAAAGATTAAAAAACTTTAATACATATAATTTTATGTTCGAAACTAAATACTCGTAGCATTGCTGCTTCTATAAATAACTCATTTGAGCTTCCAGCCTGTTATTTGTATTTTACGTTTCTGTTTCTCTTCATAAAGATTTTTTTTTTCCATTCTCTTTTTCTTCCACTTTCCCGACTCCCAAACACCACCAGTCTTTGATTTTCCTAGAGTATTAACTATCTGTTTACACGAACATAGACCGACAGTTTGTCTAATTACTGTCAAGAAACAGCATACTCTGTCTCGGGGTCTCTTCGTTTATTAACTTTTCACTTGTGAACGGGCTAATTAAAGGGTGTTCCTTCCTTCAAGAAAGAATGCCAAGAAAGTACCATCCATTAGACACGTTAAGAATTATTTTACATTAAAAATGATAATAATCGGTTTAGTGTTACCCCATTATTAGGTAATGACTGTCCGATTGTCTTCGCTTTCATTGACTTTGCAACTGTGAATTCTAAGCCGGGTTAAGGATTGACAAAATGTAATAACCCATAAAGCACGGATAATTAATTAATGGGCCACTGATTTCTTCTTTAAAGGCTAATTCTTGGTAAAGATCAGAAAGTTCTCAAATAAAAATTCGGCTTTGTGGAAATTAAATTAAAAGTAATTAAGCAATTAACAGCTTAATCGAGTTTGGTTTTGAAAAATATATCTTTAAATCTCTTGTAATTAAAGATAATTATCATATTACCGTCTCAAATGGACCGATTTCAATCAAATGAAATCTAGAAAATTGAGCAGCTCATTGATGTATTTGGTCGAATTGTGACTTGTGTCAGAGTCTTCGTTTTAGAAGAGTGCACAGCAGCTGCCAGGTCCACTTGGCAGTTGGCACGCCAAAATTTTTCTGTTGACCAATAATTTTGAAAGGGATATTATTAATTTACTATCAAATATTTTCTAACACATCACTTTACTATCAAAAATTTTTGACAATAATTTTTTGTCACTTAATATTTCAATTTTTTATCATTTTATCATAAAAAAATAATAAATGCATGCTTAGTGTAAGTTATCCATAAAAATGGTTGTTGAATTGTCTTGTTTCTCATTTGGTTTAATTTTCATAAATTCGACTCATACAATTCAATTATGAGTGAAGAGTTTTTTTAGGAAAAATCTGGTCTTCCATTTACTATAATCAGGTCTGAATGATTTTATTATTTTTCTTTTGTTTGAAATATACGTGGAAAATGTTGAACACTTTGTAGGATTTAGAAGAATTTGAAAGTTTGAATGCATATAGTTTACTATCCATCAGCTAGTGCATATTCTGTATTTTATGAAATCAAAGCTGGTTGATTGAGAAATGGACCTTATTACATGTCATAAGATTTTACAGTGCTTTCTAATGGAGCAAAATAAAATGATTCTAACCTGTATTGTTTAGATGACACTGAAGTATTACCTAAATTAGCCTTTCAAAAATCTATGGTTGTGATGCGTCTCTATAAACTCACTCGTACAAATTCTATCTAATGCCAAATGTTTTAAACCCTGTTCTGAACAGAGTATGAAAGGATATATTCACTTATCTAGTTATGTCTTTTATGCTTTCACTTCACTTGATTCACCTTGTCCCTCTTTTAAAACAGCTGTATATGCTGGAGTATATACTTGATCACAGTTCATTCGCTGCACTCAGTTTACAGAGTATTTCGGGATTCAAGACTGTAGGCTGTTGCGGATGCAACTTGCAAGGCTGTTGCTGTGTGACTGTATGCCACGCTGGCAAGTGTGCTCTGACAGATTGTGGAGATCGCACCAAAGATTGTAAACTAATTAGTACTGAAAAATCCTATTTGCACATAAAATTGCACAAAATAAATAGATTGAGAATAGTTGTACAAAGAAATAAGATTAATAAAGTAATTACATTTATCTTTTAACAAAATATTTCTAGTCTTTTGGTGTTTTTGTGTATTTTTGTGTACGTACAAGCTGCATTACTCATTAGTGATTAACCTAATGAGTAAGTAGCTCGTTTGAGCCTAGGACCTGTAATTATGTTTTACCTTTCTGTTACTCTCTCTTAAATATTATCGCTGTTCTTTCTTCTTTTCTTTGACTTTCTTTTCCATTTTCCTGACTCCCAAACACCACCAATCCTTGATTTTCTAGAGTATCAGCTATCTATTTCTACAAACACAAAACTACTATTTACTTTCAAGAAACAACGTATTCTGTGGTTTATTGGCTTGTGCCTTGTGAACGGGGCTAATGTTGGTCTAACTACTTTCACGAAACAACGTACTCCGTGGCTTATTGTCTCCTCATCCATTGACTCTGTCAATTCATGACTTTGACGCGCACGGTAGCTGCTAACTGCCTTCTCCATTTGACGTGCAAAAAACTTTCTTGAGTCGGGTTAAAATTAATTGATCATTTTATTTGGTGATAATGACTTACTAGTCAAGTCATGAGTTTGATGATGAAGAGGACGAAAAATATTATTTTATTATTTAAAATAAGACTATCAATTATTTCGATGGTCATCTTATTTTCTAAAATAACTAAATGGAATCTTACAGAATTAAAGTGAAAAAAGAAATTAAGAAATTAAATACTTTTCATGCGAGTGGAGAAGATTGGGTAGCGGTTACATTAAATAAAAGAAAAATTCTGTAGATTTATTGAATAACTATTGATTTTACTTTGATAATTTCTTTCTAAAAGTAAGGTAAACATTTTTATTTTCTTTGCATTCGAGGTTTCTTTCTTTTGCGCTGGCCTTCACACTCTTGACCGTATTTCATGGGGCACATTCAATCTCAATCTTCTGCAAGTTTGTGGCAGTTTTGTTAATTACGAACTTTTGTAGGATTTTATGGAGATGATACTTTTATATACATTTTTCTTTTCTTCGGTGAACAAATTAAAAATTTAGTTTTTGTCATCATGACTAGTGAAATGAAAATAGTCCTCATTTCAAGGATTGACAAAAGTCAAAAACGTTGTATTCATGCCGATTAATGGGGAACTAGTTTTGTCTTCTTAAAAGAGAATTATTTGCAGGGCGGTAATTCGGAGATTTCTGTATTATATAGCCAAACCTAAGTGATTAGAAAAATGAGAAATAATTTGGAGGGAAACAAAAAAACTAATTCAAGTTAAAGACCAGGAATTTGTGTTCCTCACAAAAACAATAATTCAAGCCTCGCAATAATTTTTTTGATTTATTTAAAAAAAAAAAATTGTTTTCCTCACAAAAACATTTCAACGTCTATTCTCTCGTACAGGGGAATATCCTTCACTCTTTGGCGTATCCCTGGGGCAATGTAAGTTGACTTTACATTAAAACAAAAAATAATTACAATCACATAATTACAATTATCATCACCGATTTGTATAATTTTCAGGACTAGTAAATTATCTCAATTTTTAAAAAACATAATTACAATTATCGATCGAACACCACTAATTCCAACAATTCATCCAAGTTTTTCAAGTTTTTAGATATTTGATATATGTCATGTTTTAACTTGGTACGAGAAAAAAATTATAGAATAATTTTTTTTTCAGATTAGTGGAATTATTTTACGATAAAACTATCACAATCACATTTAAAAATATTCTTTAAATTTTCACTATTTCTACTGTTATTCTTTAAACTTTTTTCTGAACAGAGCATGGAGGGTCGCTTATCTAAATATGTTTTCTGTGCTTTCACTTCACTTGATTCATCTTGTCCCTCTTTCATAGCTTCTATCTCGTGTGAGCTTAGAACCTGCAACTCGTATTTTACGTTTCTGTTACTTTCTCTTTCATTTTCCCGACTCCCAAACACCATCAGTCCTTGATGTTATAGAGTATTAGCCGTCTATTTGTACAGACATAGAGCTACTGTTCCCACTGTAGATCTTCAGATGGTTAGCTCACTATTGTTTGAATATTAAAATTAATTTGTTAAATAAATAAAGAAAACAAGAGACAATTGCCATATATATTCCACATTAATTAGTCACCGTCCGATTGTCTCCACTTCCATTGACTCTGTTGATTCATGCTTTCATGAAGTGAAACGCTTAACACTCTGTTCTGATCCGCAGGAGAGGAGGAAAAACATAATTTTATTATTTCATTCCTGACACGCGCAAAGAGCTTTCGTAACCGGCTCGGCAGCTGATTCCTTAAAATTTGTTAAATTTCATTTAATTGATGAATGTGACATGAAGCTCTATAAATAGTTTAATTTGTAAAATTGTTAAAAATTTAAATTTCAAGTAAGGTAGATAAAATGATTAACTTTTTTTAATATTTAGATAATTAACATGTGCCGTGTTACTATTAGTGAATGAATGAAATTTTTGAAGTGCGAATCCATTTACAAGTTACGACTTGTCTCGTTTCTCATTTTACGTAATTTTCATAAATTTGACTCACGATCAATTATGAGTGAAGAGTTTGTTGGAAAAATATGATCTTCCATTTATTGTAATCAGATGAGTGTGATTTAATTATTTTTTTCCTTTTGCTTGATGTCCCGAAAATTATGAATGCTTTGTAGGATGCAGAAGATTAAAAATTTTAATGCATATCTATAGTCAAAACTGAGGAAACAGAACATTATTGCTTCTATAAATAGGTCATTTCAACTTAAAACTTGTTACTTGTTTTTTTTAACTTTTTCTTCCATTTTCCCAAACACCACCAATCCTTGATTCTTTTCCTAGAGTATTAGCTGTCGATTGTTACAAACATAGACATACTGTTTGTCTAATTACTATCAAGAAACAGCATACTCTATCCTGGGGTCTCTTCGTTTATTTAATATTTAGGTTTATTAATATACTATATTATTAATTAAATTAATTAATAATTTAAATTAATTAAATAATAAAAGTTAAATGATTATATTTAAAATCCAAGTAGTATTTTAATGTAATGAAACCTAAATCCCACCTCTATACCACATTTGTTATACAATGTAATGCAACTATAAATTATAATTATATAAAAATAATATTTTAATACAATATAATACAAGTATAATAGTATTACAAGTGTAAGGCTGTAATATTAATTAGCCTGTGTAATAGAATGCCATGCTGGCAAGTGTGCTATAACAGATTGTCGAGCTGGCACCAATTATTTTAAACTAATATTAGTAATTAGTTTAGAGTGTTTCGATTTATTCTATAAATAGATCATTTCAGCTTTGAACCTGTGAACTTGTAACGTGTACTGTACTTTTCTATTACTTCTAATAAAGATTTTCTCTATTCCTTTTTCTTTCACTTTCTCTTCCGTTTTCCCGACCCTCAAACACCGTCAATCCTTGTTTGAATAAAGGCAAATCAGATGTTGGGCCAATGGACCCAACGTCACAGATCTTGAATTGATTGCCTCTTCTTTTCTCCACAAATCTTTGCTTAATTTTTATGTTTCCTCAACTTTTTCCCCCCTTTTGTGCTAAAATTATTTTTCTGATACTTTATGCAAAAAATATGATGAAAATGAATTAGTTTAGAATATCAATAAATTTTTATTACATTCAAGATAAGGACAACTACTCTTAGATCACTTTTATTTAGTTGAATTATAGGTAATAAAATTGGTTTTAACAAAATATGATTCTTAACCCTTGTAATTAAAGGCTGGTGTTATTTAGTTTAGTTATAACACCATGCAACAGGTCGTCTTGGTGGGTTCAAATGAATATACGATCATTGTCAATATTTAATAGTTCGTAATTAAAAATTCCAATATCATAATTAGAACTTACAAACATGCCAAAGTGAGTTAAATCAAACCTATAAATTTAAGGTCTACTACAAACTTCTAACAAATTAAAATTTAAAACGATTGATTAAATGCTAGACAAAATTTAGCTTATAAATGTTCCCGACCACATGATGAATGTACTTAAAACATCCTAATTGGTCGCTAATTGATTGGTTGTTATTTTTTCAATTTCTTTTTATATATCTTGGAAGCTTCTAGTTTCATAACATGTTATTTACGATTCGTGTAAATTATTATTTTTTAAATATTAGAGCAACAACCAGTATAAAAATAAAATGCACTCATTTAATGTAAATTTTTCTAGATGCTTCAATGGCAGAATCTCATTGGTCTATAACTTCTCAATAAATTTTTCTAGATGATTCAAGATTCAATTTCAAACCAACGCCGAACAAACAGTATAAACCTTAATAAGATAGTTGAATAACCATCTCTTACGTCGGGTGACCGAATAACCATCGCTTTCGTCGGAATTTAAACTTAAACAAAGCTACATCCCACGTGTCCCCCACTTTCTTAATATTTCCAAAAAACCCCTACCAGATCCAGATAATCACCTTAACTTTTCTCGTATAAATAGAGAAGACGACGACGATTCCTGCAAAGCCAGGTGAGTCACGTGAACGTTACGGCCATGGGACACTGGAATTGGATCAAACCACCGGAATGCACAGCAAAATTAACCCGAATAAACTAAATTAGATCCAACAAATTGAATCAGTTTGGTGTCACTCAGAAAACAAATAAATATATAAAACAACACAATTATCACGTTAATGGGGCACTGTTAAATTCATTCAGTGGATACTTTTTTTTTTTTCTCATTTTCAATGAATGCTTAATATGAAAAATAATTTGTCCCATAGAGCACTGTTTAAGTCATTCAATGAAAATGAATACTTCTATAAGAAACAATTATTCCCCTGTTTATTTGACACGCAAAGAACTTTCTTACTCATCTCGGTGACCAAACCTTTAACATTTGTTGAAATTCAATTAATTGATGAATGTGACATAACTCGATAAATCGTTTAATTTGTATGATTGATAAAAAAAAATTTAAGCACGTAAACATACGAGCTTTCTTTCTTTTACTCTCTATTTCATGGTTATTCAATTTCAATCTTCTGCAAGTTTTTGGCCGTTTTATTATTTACGAAATTCTATAGGATTGCATTAGATTATACTTTTACATGCATTTTTTCTTCTTTCTCTTTTTTTTTTTTTTTTGGGTAAACATATTATTTTATCATCTATCACTATAAGAATGAAATGAAAATAGTTCTCATTTAAAGTATTGACAGCAATGTTATACTCAATATAACGGATAAAGCACGCAAATTAATTGAAAGCTCATAGAGTTTCCATATTAGCTGAACCTAAGTGATAAGTGTTTCCTTATGAGCCATGATTTGGGGAAAAAAACCAATTCAAGTTAAAGATCAGAAAAGTGTGTCCCTCACGAATACAACAATTCAAGCCAGGCATTTATCAAACGCATGACAGAGATTCAACATGTTGTCTCATGGAAAGAAATCCTTCAGTCTCTGACGTAATACTTGGGGCAACGTAAATTGACTTTACATTGAACGAAACACTGGCCACAAACATTATCAAAATTAAATTGATCGGTTTAACGTAAGTTTTTCTTCAAGAACGAATGCCAAGAGCTCAAGAAAGTACTATCCATTAGACACGTTAAGAATTACTTTTCTTTTCATAATAAATTAGATTGAGTTAATAATATTTGCCTGTGTGAAATGAATAATCAGTTTAGTGTCACCCCATTATTAATTTGTGACTGTCCGATTGTCTCCTTTTTCATTGACTTTGCAACTGTGACTTCTGAACCGGGTTAAGAGTTGACAAAAATGTTAATGTTAATATGTTATAACTCATAAAACACGCATAATTAATTAATGGCCCACCAATTTCTTCTTCTCAAAAGAGAATTTTTGCAGGAGATTGAAAAAAGGCTAATTCATGTTAAATATCTTAGATGAGTGTCTATCACGAATACAAGTCAAGCCACAGGATTTTTCTTGTTATACTATTTATTGGCACTTGTGAATCCTTGAATTATCAAATGAATAGCAACAACACTTCAATATCTATTGTTACAAGGAGAGAAATCCGTTCTCTCTTTGATGTACTACTTGGCAATATACATTGATCTTTCATTAAAACAAGCATTCTCATATTGTTGAGAAAAACTCACGTTAAACTATTCAATTTAATCATTTATTAAACAGATATTTGGTTTGATTCATTTTATTCATTTAGTAGAATTAATAAACGAATCGAATCGAATCCAGATTCATTTATTCTATTACGAATCCACAACGAATTGAATCGAATCGAATCAGAATTCATTTACAATTCATTTAGAAAAATATAATTGATAAACAAAATTAAGCAAAATAAAATATAAAAAAGCCGCAAATTTTATACCACTTCCTACACCATATTCCTAATTAGCTAGGGATAGTCTACCATGCAATGGCTGCTGTCTTAATTAAATAAAATATGTGCTTTTATACGCCCTCTCAAAGAATATCGATCTCCTCAAGACTTTACATATTTGTTTTTGAATATAAACACTTGTTCACTTCTACATATTTTTTTTTAGCTACATCCATAGAATTGCTCTAGCCTCTACGTTGGACATAGCTGCTGTCTTGATTAAATAAAATATGTACTTTCATACGCCCTCTCAAAGAATATCGATCTCGTCGAGGCTTTACAAGCTTCGGTGGGATCTTTAGAAAACGTCTCGACGACTCAAAAGACTACACTCCCACTTTCAAAAGTGGCACGATTTGAACTTATCCTGCCAACCTTCTAGAAGAGTAGTGATAAACTTCAAGATCATTCTTTTAATTTTGTCCCTTTTAACATTTTGGTTTCAGGTAAGGACCAATCACTTGGACACTTCAATTTTACTTTTGGACCTTTCTTATAATGACAATACCCTCCATCCCGCGGTCTCTTCGTTTATTGACTTGTTACTTGTGAACAGGACTATATAAAGGGCAAATAAGATGTTGGGCCAATGGACCCAACGTCACAGATCTTGAATTGATTGCCTCTTCTTTTCTCCACAAATCTTTGCTTAATTTTTATGTTTCCTCAACTTTTTCCCCCCTTTTGTGCTAAAATTATTTTTATGATACTTTATGCAAAAAATATGATGAAAATGAATTAGTTTAGAATATCAATAAATTTTTATTACAATCAAGATAAGGACAACTACTCTTAGCTCACTTTTATGAAATTCGTTACTAGAAATTTGTATAAAAGTCGTGAGAATAGAAATTTTGGTAAAACAAAAGTCGCAGGCTTATTTAGAAAAAAAGAAAAAATTACATTCTATTTTCCAATTACTAAGGTCAGCCTTAACACATGCCGATCTTTTTCTCCTCTACTTTCTAGAAATTTTGGTTTCACTATAAAAACTCGGTATATAACAAACTTATGAGTGTTCTTGCATTACCAATCCAATTAAGCACACGCTTACAATCTAAAATACTCTCATCTCATGGAAAGAGTTCATTCTCTCAGGATGATGAGCATATTTCTCCTACTCCATTGTTTGATTATTATGTCCTTATTTATCGCAGCAACAACAGCCAACACAAGTTCTACTATCACAGACCGAGATGCTCTGTTAGCCCTGAAAGCTCACATAACTCATGATCCGACCAATTTCTTGGCCAAGAATTGGAACACAAGTACTCCTGTCTGTAATTGGACAGGCGTCGCTTGTGACATCCACAGCCATAGAGTCACAGTCTTGAATATTTCAAGCTTAAATCTCAGAGGCACCATCCCATCTCAACTTGGGAATCTTTCTTCTCTGCAATCACTCAATCTCAGTTGTAACCGACTTTCTGGTTCCATTCCCTCCGCCATCTTCACCATATACACACTGAAAAATGTTAGTCTCGGTAAAAATCAGCTCTCTGGGGAAATTCCTACAAATATTTGTAGTAATCTTCCTTTTCTTGAATTTCTTTCTTTGTCCCCAAACATGTTCCATGGCGGAATACCGTCCACTCTATCAAATTGCACATATTTAAGAATCTTAAGTTTGGCATACAATGATTTCTCGGGAGCCATACCTAGAGAAATCGGTAACTTGACCAAACTTAAGGTATTATATATTGGCGCGAATAGACTCCAAGGTGCGTATGATCATGGAGTTTAATTATAAAAATTGTTCCATAATACACTTCTGAGCCCGAAATCCTTTCCTTTCCTCCTTGACTCTCCTATCGTCGAGCTAAGTGACTCTGTCATGCCGCTTCAAGTAATATAAACGTTGATTAATTTGCAGGAGAAATTCCTCGAGAGTTTGGCAATCTTACCGAATTGGAGCAGTTTTCGTTACCAACAAACAATCTCCAAGGTATAATTTTAAACTTTTTGCAATTTTATTCTAGCTCTGCTTGCTTCTGTATTCATTCGTTTGTTCATTAATTATGCTATGATTTATTGTTTTTCTTTCAGATAGAGATAAAGCTCCATGTCTCCCCTCACTCATTTCGTTCTTTGATTTATGCAGATAAAAATAAAAAAAAAATGTTTTGTAATTTTCTTTTGTCATATTGCCACTTCCCTTTTGAAGCTCCCAATTAAGTCGATGAAAATGAATGATGCTTCATTCGTATTCTTGTCAGCCTAATTCTTATATAATTGAAGAGTAAATTGTTATTATGATATTCGTCAGCCAATAAATTCTTTTTTTTTTCTCAAAATATGAGTGATCAAATTGTTTGTGCATATATAATTTTACTTAATTTGCAGGAGGTATTCCACAGGAATTGGGGAATCTTGCAAAATTGGAGATTTTACAGCTGTTCCAGAATAACTTGACCGGTAACCATCTTTACTATATATATATGAGACATCTTCCGCTTCTTAATTAAAAGATTTCAAGTCTCTCATTATACATTCTCATATGAGGATATGTCATTACTACAATCTAACATTATTCCCTTTTTTATTAGAAATTAGTTTGTGTTAATTCAAAATTTTGTAACATTTAATAAAAATTAAAAACACGTGGAATAAATCATCAATCTTTCTTCTTTATTGAATTTGGATTTCTCAAAAATTATTTTGACAAGTATACTTCACTAATGATATGCATGTGTGACAACTTCATAAAATATTTTACATGGAGTCACCAATTATCTTTAAATAATTGGAGATGCCATCAGTGATACATAATTTCTTAACAAGCACCATATCAAAAGAAATCAACAATTTTATTAATCTTCAAGAGTTACATCTTCACTGCAATTATGACATAATTTTTTAGTCATCAATCGCACAATATTTTATCTTAATGGATGATGTTCAATCTTGGAATTTATAATACCTTGAAGGTTAGTAGCTTTGAAAATAAGAACTGTTCATTTGCTAAAAAGTTAACTTAGTATTTAAGTTTTTCAATTGAAAATTTTGAAAAAAGTCTTGAGAACTGCCCTCCTTAGTATTTCAGCTGATAAATATGAAAAATAGGCTTGAAGAAATATTGTTGTGTGTGCTTATTCTACTTGGGCTTTGGGCTTGATTACAAGGTCGAGCACTTACACCTGTCATAATAATAGGCTTTTACTTTCACCACACGTTTAATAATTTCTTAACCTTCCGAATTAAGTTATGGCAATTTATATATAAATAACTAAAGCATACTAATTCTAGCACAAAGTACTCATGACTTAGGCTTGCTGTGTTACCTATTACACACGGTCGAATACTTACATCTGTTAGAATAACAATAGCATCCGCGGATCGACTATCAGTGATCAAATTGTTTGCACATATGTAATTTGCAGGAGCAATTCCACGGGAGTTGGGAAATATTACAGGATTGGGGATCTTAGCGCTGTCTGATAATTTTTTAACCGGTATCATTCCTTCATTCCTTCTCTATTAAATTTGGAACTGTCATTTAATAACTTAACAGGTAACTTCCCTTACAAAATGTCTGTGTGACATGTTTTGCTTCTAAATTAAAATATTTCACGTCTCTCATTATAAATTCTCATAGGCGGATGTATTGTTACTACTATTTAACATTATCTCGTTTTTTTTATTAGAAATTAATCTGTGTTTATGCAAAAAATTTTAGCATCTAAAAAAAGTATAAAAACGCGTGGAATAAATCGAAAATCTTTCTTCATTACTGAATTCGGATTTCTCAAAAATTATCATGAGAACTTCATAAAATATTTTACATGGAATCAGTAATTATCTTTAAATAGTTGGAGATGCCATCACTAATAAATAGTTTCTTAAAAAGCATCATACTAAAAGAATTCAATAATTTTAATAATCTTAAAGGGTTACATCTTCACTGCAATTATGACATAATTTTTTATCTAAATATATTTTTTGTCATCAATCGCATAATATTTTATCTTGACAGATGATGTTCAATCTTGGAATTTAAAATATCTTGAAGGTTAGTAGCTATGAAAATTAAAAAATTTTTATTTGCTAAAAAATTAACTTAGTATTTAAGCTTTTCAATTGGAAAATTTGAAATAAATGTTGAGAACTGGCCCTCCTTAGTATTTCAGCGGATAAATATGGAAAATAGGCTAGAAAAAATTATTTTACTGAAATAATAGTTAAAAATAGAGAAGTACAGTACTCATGACTTAGGCTTGCTGTGTACTTTTTTTACTTGGGGTTCGGGCTTGATTACACACGGTCGAATACTTACACAACTCCCCCCACATAGGGTTTTACTTTCATCCCTCATTTGATAATTTCTTAACCTTCCCAATTAGATTATAGCAATTTATAAATAAATAAATAACTAAAGCATACTAAAGCTAGCATAGATGGATGGATAAGTGGTGTCAAAAGTATATCTGTTTTTATGTATTATTGTTCCCTAATACAAATCTGAATAATGGAAAATATAAATTTAATACTTTATTTAAAACTCTGTTAACATTTTATCTATACATAATAATTAAACTGAAACTCGTACTTAAAAAAATTTTGGTTACGCATATTCATTTCATGATAAAAAAATGTCTATTTACACTAATTTACCATTATCAAAAAAATGCTTTGAGACAAATAATCTAATTTATATTAGTATATTTAAAATACTTGCATTTATTATATTTTGAAAAAAAATTATTTGCAATTATTTTAAACCTTTCAATTCAAATTTTCTTAGTTATTAAAGTCAAAGGGTATAAATGTATAATAGTCAAACATAGATTTGTATGATCATTTTTCAATGTATAAATTTTCTTAGTTAGTAGGAAATTAAAAATTGTTGATTTACTCATAAATAAATTTAGTGTTTAGCATTTCAATTTTGGAAAACTTGAACTAAATGTTGATAACTTCGAATCCATCGAGCCGAGTTTCGCTTCCTTGACACACAGACCCATTCGAAGTAGTATTCGAATTGAGTTTCCAAGTGCTTAGAAAAAGCATTTCTTTTCCATGTCACTATAATTTATTCACAAAAGAGTTGATTAGCGTCGATGTTGCTTCAGAGTTTGAGACCATGTTAATAGGAGAAATTTGAAAAGAAATTATTTTACTGAATTAATTTATTTTATCTTGCTGTAACTGAAATACCACCTTTTTTTTTTGCTATCACTGGGGCTTGATTTACTTTAATAATAGCAGCCACAGACTTAGGCTTTTTTACTTTTCACCACACAATTTGATCTTTTAATTCGTTTTAACCACATAATCTATCTATCTCACACCTATTGCTTACTTAAATCGCATACATATTTTACCTACTAATTTTTACAAACATTAGTGAAATATATTTTATTACATTTCGCTCGTAACTGCTCTAGTTGTGCACTATTAATACTTAACCCTCCCTTTTAATTTACCGTGCAATCTATCAACCACTTAAATTACATATATATTTTACCTATATTTTTCCCAAAAAATAACAGAAAAAGAATATGTGTAGCAATTTGTATGGAACTAACAAAGCATTGACGGTGTGTAGCCTTTCAATACTTCATGAGTGGCTTTTCTTGTGTGTTAGCACTGGTAATAATTGTGTAGTGTATAAATGACCTTTTATTATTAAAGCGCGTCCATTGTTAGATATTATTTATTATTTGAAAAATAATTTGAATATAATTCTTTCAAAATACAGGGGAGATACCAACTGAAATCAGTAATCTTCGTAATCTGGAGGAGTTGGACCTTGCTCGAAACAAATTAGTTGGTATTGTCCCAGCTGCAATCTTCAATGTATCAACACTCCAGCATCTTGGTCTTCAAGATAATTCTCTCTTCGGATGTCTTTCGTCCATCGGAGACGTCCGACTTCCAAATCTTGAAGGGCTTTATTTGTCGGGTAATAATTTCAGTGGCACAATTCCTAGATTCATCTTTAATGCTTCTAAGCTCTTTAAGCTATCGTTGCAAAGGAACTCATTCTTTGGTTTTATTCCCAACACATTTGGCAACTTAAGAAACCTTAAGTGGCTGTCTTTATATGATAATTATTTGACATCTTCAACTCCAGAATTGAGCTTTCTATCCTCGTTGTCAAATTCCAAGTCTTTAACATTTATTGACTTATCAAATAATCCACTAGATAGCGTTCTTCCAAAGACATTTGTCGGTAATGTTTCTCATTCTTTGGAATTCTTTGTCATGTCCTATTGTAACATTAGTGGCAGCATCCCTGAAGAGATCACCAACTTGACCAAATTGACAACCATTATTTTAGGAGGCAATAAATTGAATGGATCAATTCCGATTACTCTCAGCAAGTTACAAAAGCTTCAATATTTGGGTCTTGACGATAACAAATTAGAAGGATCAATCCCAGACAGTGTTTGTCGTTTAGCTGAACTGTATGATTTGGAGTTGGGTGGTAATAAGCTTTTTGGATCAATCCCTGCATGCTTCAGTAATCTAGCTTCTCTGAGGACACTGTCGTTGGATTCCAATGAGTTAACTTCTATTCCCTTAACTTTTTGGAACCTTAAGGATATCTTGTACCTCAACTTTTCATCAAATTTTTTGATTGGTCCACTCCCATTAGAGGTTGGAAATTTGAAGGTTTTAGTTGGAATTGATTTTTCAATGAATAATTTTTCAGGCGTTATCCCAACAGAAATTGGAGGCCTACAAAATCTAGAATACCTCTTCTTAGGATATAACAGATTGCAAGGATCGATTCCTGATTCATTCGGTGATTTGATAAGCTTGAAATCATTGAATTTGTCTAATAATAATCTCTCTGGGGCTATTCCTGCATCTTTAGAGAAACTCTTATATCTTGAAGATCTAAATCTTTCTTTCAACAAACTAGAAGGAGAAATTCCTAGGGGAGGGTCTTTTGGAAACTTCTCAGCTGAATCATTTGAGGGAAATGAATTATTATGTGGTTCACCCAATTTACAAGTCCCGCCATGCAAAACTGGCATCCACCACACATCATCGAAAAATTCTCTTCTCCTGGGGATCGTCTTGCCATTGAGTACTATATTTATGATAGTAGTCATTTTGTTGATCTTAAGATATCGACAGAGAGGAAAACGACCATCGAATGATGCTAATATGCCACTAGTAGCAACATGGAGAATGTTTTCATACCTAGAACTCTGTCGAGCAACAGACGGATTCAGTGAAAACAATCTAATCGGCAAAGGTGGTTTTGGCTCTGTTTACAAAGCAAGACTTGGGGACGGGATGGAGATTGCAGTGAAGGTTTTCAATTTGCAATGTGGAAGAGCATTTAAGAGTTTTGATATTGAATGTGAAATGATGAAAAGTATTCGCCATCGAAACCTTATCAAAGTTATTAGCAGTTGTTCAAATGAAGAGTTTAAAGCGTTGGTATTAGAATACATGCCTCATGGAAGTTTGGAGAAGTATTTGTATTCAAGTAACTGCATTTTGGATATTTTTCAAAGATTGAACATAATGATAGATGTTGCATCAGCTTTGGAATATCTGCACTTTGGTCATTCAGCTCCAATAATTCACTGTGACTTAAAGCCCAGCAATGTATTGTTAGACGATAATATGGTTGGTCATTTGAGTGATTTTAGCATCGCAAAATTGCTAACAGGAGAAGATCAATCTATGACTCATACACAAACACTTGCAACAATAGGCTATATGGCACCAGGTTTGTTTAATATAAATATTTTCTATTTCTCATAAACTTCCTAATAAGTTATTTATATTTCATGATCTTGATTAGATGAGGAAATTATTATTAATGATATATCTTACTATGTAATTGTTGCAATTCATAGAGTATGGAAGAGAAGGACGAGTATCCGCAAATGGAGATGTTTATAGCTTTGGGATTATGTTAATGGAAACATTTACTAGGAAGAAACCCACAGATGAAATGTTTAATGGAGAAATGACATTAAAGCATTGGGTTAATGATTGGCTACCCATTTCCACTATGGAAGTTGTTGATGCTAATTTGCTAAGTCAGGAGGACATACATTTTGTTGCAAAAGAGCAATGTGTGTCATTTGTCTTCAATTTAGCTATGGAGTGCACTGTGGAATCCCCTAAGCAAAGAATCAATGCAAAAGAAATTGTAGCAAAACTCTTAAAAATTAGAGACTCATTACTTAGAAATGTTGGAGGCAGATGTATAAGACAATCAAATTTAAATTGATTCTGCCCCTCCTTCATTGCTTGCTATCCTTTTCAGAGACTTGAACAGTTATCCTCCATAGAAGTTTTGCTGATATGTTTTGTTATTGCTCTTGCTCATGTTTATTTCTCTCTTTCTTTAATTTGCATGCGTGCATTTTAGTTCTCTTCCATGTTTGTGTTGGTTTATATGTAGTTTGTTTTTTGGGATATGGTTTATTGTGTCCTCACCCTAATTAGATGTATCCTTTTGATTTTTATCAATAAAGCTTCGCTAGTACTATCGAGGTTAATCGAAAGAAAATTTTCAATTGATTTTCTTTTCTTTGACTAGTAATGGAAATTCTAATCTTTATAGTGAATAACTTCAATAATAGAGTGTAAGAGTATTAGTAGTTGTGGTTGTTTTCTGAACTTGGAGTTAGAGTAGTTTAACAGCAACAAATAGGTCTCTTGTATTATAGGCAAAATTCTTTTCATTAATCTTATTTGTCTACATTTTCTCCTATTTTCTTCTTTAATCTTCGCTCAAGGTTTCATGCTTCCATTTTGACATGTGAGATTGTTTGTCATCCATTTGCTAAAATGGATATGAGAGGAGCTTTCAATCATTACCTCCACCAAAATCCTTACAATGCAACTTTTAAATTTATTTTTTAAAATACGTTCAGTTTAATTTATAAAAAATAAATCCATTTGTTAAAATTAATCTTTTTCTCATAAATTTCAACCTAAAAAATATATTTCTTTTAAGTTTTTATTATAAAATACATACAAGTTCTAAACTATTAAATTATTTTCTTCTTATTATATAGTTTATATTTCCATAACTCTAAACTCCTATAATTTTTAAAAAATATATTTTTTAATTTAAAATATGAATATAAAATATAGAATGGAGTGGGTATAAAAAGTTTTGTTAAAAGAATAATTCATTTAAGTATTTAGCTGAATTTTAATTTAAAATAAGAAATATATTAATTTATTTTTTATTAGTTATGTAATTTTTAATTGAAAAAGAGCTTATATTATGGACATATGATTAAAATTATCATGAATTAAACATTTTCATATAAATACTGGTGATAATTACAGAGAAAGTACGATGAACCGAGGAAAACTTGAATAGAAATACTCCAATGTAATTTTACACATGCAAATTATGAACCAGTGATCTTTAGAGCATCATAAAATTATTTTAACACAATTAGTTAGTTTGAAAAATTGCTAATAATGTTTAAAGTGGGATTGAAAAGATTATACTACAAATATAAGACATGATATCATTTAAGAGCTTACAGATTATGAGAAATATATTGATCTTACAAATAATATAAAATATGTCAATTAGACTGAGTCTATGCAATAAAAGTTTCAAATTAAAAAATAAACCTTTATTTTCTTTTAATCATTAATGTGATCTTAATTATTAAAGTCATTCAATGTCCATTACTTATTCATTTTTTTAATTATCTAAATGACATTGAAAACTCTACTCAATATTAATTCATTCTAGTGTTTTGTTTTAAAGTAATCGGAAACTACAAATGAAACAAATGCTTGAAATCACAAATGGCCTAAAATTAGATTTTTATTTCTTAATGTTGTAGTGACTTTGATCTTGATATTGAAAATTTATTTGTAACTTATATAAAGGCCTCGATTTTATCATAATTGATTAGTAAGGCTATGTACGGGAGCGTGGATAAATTTTGAGATTGGATTATATTTTTGGAACTAAAAAATTAATTTCATCCAATGTTATGTATAGCTGTCGGGACTAGCAAATTAGTCTAAAATTATTGAAATTATTGGTCTTTTAAATTATAATTTTTTCGTTCCCACTTTAAAAACAAAAATATTTTGGTGGAAAACTGTACAATGATTAAAAACAAAAAATTATCATTTTCCAATGTTTACAAAGAAAACAAGAGACATTTAATTTCACTTTTACTCTCTGCCAAGGGCCTCACTATCTTAACTTTTATAACATAGTGTAATAAATTACGTGGGCCCATTTAATAAAGAAATAATCTAATAAATAAACTAATATAACAAATATTTAAAAATAATAGCAAGAGTTTATTCCATACCTTGGAGCTTAACTACTTAATAGATTACCCAAATTGTTTTAAATAAAAAGTAATATCATATAATTATTATACTAAATTATTACATTGTTCGACCAATATGCAGTTATTTAAAAATTATTACAAATTTTCATATATTAATGAAAATATTTCAATAATAAAGTTACTTCTTGACAGCTAATATAAATAAATATATGATAATTATGAAATAATTTAAAATTTTCTCAATTAATATTATCTTATAACTACAATTTATTTACATAATTAAAAGTTTTTAAGAAATCATTAAAATATCATCGTACCTATATGGATTTATAATAATATATAATACATCATAATATAATAGCTAAATAGATAAATTATTTAATGATATAAAATATATATTTATATTCATTGTATTATATTATTATTTCATAATAGTTTCATTAAATAATTCCCTATTCTCTCTCTCTCTTTTTGCTTCATTTTTTCAGATAAGCAACCAAACATCTTTTCATCTTTTTTTTATTTTCAAGTACTGTTTTTAAAATAAGGTACCAAACATGTTTTTATTTTTAACAAAAACTAATCATTCTTATTTAATAAAATAAATTCAAAAACATTATTTAAAAAATAATACCAAACGCACCCTTAGAAACTACGAGAAATATACCGATTTTACAAATAATATTTAATACGTCGATTAGACTGAATCTTTGGAATAAAAATTTCAAATTAAATAATAAACCCTTAGTTTCCTTTTAATCGTAATTATAATCTTAATTATTAAAGACATTTTATTTTGTGCTTGTCTTTTTTTATTCACTTTTTTTTTAATGAAAAATATTGCTCTGCATGCAAGTCTTTGGTCGCGGGCCTAGGCGTCCCAAACATCCAGCTGACAGCGACGTTTCCACTTTGATTATCCGCACTTCCCAGAAGTCGCAAGGAAAGACTTATTCGAGTAGTTTGATTGGTTTGAAGATTCATGAGACTGCTTTTCACTAGAATTCCACGGCCTCATTCATTTTTTTTTTTAATAATCTAAATGACATCGAACACTCTACTCAATATAAATTTATTCGAATGTTCTGTTTCAACCTAATCGGAAATTACAAATGAAACAAATGCTTGCCATCACAAACGGCCTAAATGGGATTTTTGTTTTTAAATGTTGCAATGACTTTGATCTTGATGTTGAAAATTTATTTGTA
This sequence comes from Citrus x clementina, assembly GCF_000493195.1. NCBI lineage: Eukaryota > Viridiplantae > Streptophyta > Magnoliopsida > Sapindales > Rutaceae > Citrus > Citrus x clementina. Next base: position 5,194,548 of record NW_006262274.1, read on the forward strand.
ACTTATACAATGGCTTCAATTTTATCATAATTGGTTTCTAATGCTATGTTAGAAAGCATGGATAAACTGTGGGATTAGATTAGATTTTAGGACTAAAAAATTAATTTCATCCAATGTCATATTTGGCTGTCGTGACTAATAAATTAGTCCAAAATTAGGAGAAGATTTATAATATTAAATGAAATATTTTTGTTCTCTTTGTCACTCTTTTCTTTTTCATTTAAATTAAATATAAACAGTTATTTCATAATTTTTTATGTAGAATTTTATATTATACTAAATATCAAAATTCTATTCAATAATTTATTTTAAGTTGTATTTGTCAATTTGTTTCAGTATATTTCTCATTCATCAAGTTACAGAGGTATTGTATACATTTATAGAGAGATTTGCTACGCTATTTTTGGGCTATACAGATTTTTAGTGCTAGAATAATGGCTTGGTAGTTTATGGTTTATTCCTGAAATCTTTCTGATTTTGTTAACTCTTATAATCTCTCTGATTTATCTCTTAATTGACAACTCACGCCAACACTCCCCCTCAAGTGGAAGCATCCAAATCTTCAATGCGCAACTTGTCTAGTGAGTTGTAAAACTCTCTGCTTGATATGGCCTTTGTAAGAATATCCGCCAGTTGATCTTCGGACTTCACAAATGGAAACTGAATTATTTTAGCTTCGAGATTTTCATTAATAAAATGTCTGTCAATCTCCACGTGTTTAGTGCGATCATGTTGGATAGGATTGTGAGCAATAGCAATCGCTGCTTTGTTATCACAAAAGAGGTCCATTTCGGAGCTAGGTGCAAAGCCAATTTCTGTTAGAAGTCTTCTCAGCCATAGAAGTTCACAAAGTCCTTTAGCCATTCCACGAAACTCTGCTTCAGCACTTGACAGTGCTACCACCTTTTGCTTCTTACTCCTCCACGTAACAAGATTTCCCCCGACAAACATGAAGTAGCCTGAGGTGGATCTTCTGTCTATGGCGTTCCCTGCCCAATCTCCGTCTGTATAACCATTAACTCTGAGGTGGTTATTCTTTGCAAACATAAGTCCTTTTCCTGGGGAGGATTTTAAGTATCGCAAAATCCGTATCACTGCTTCCATATGATCCTTACTCGGTTGGTGCATAAATTGGCTTACAACACTCACTGCATAAGCAATATCAGGACGGGTATGCGAGAGGTAAATCAATTTCCCAACTAACCTTTGGTATCTTCCTTTATCTATTGGCACTTGATTTAGATGTTCTCCGACCTATGATTCTGAACAATTGGAGTGTCTGTTGGCTTACACTCTAGCATTCCAACCTCACAAAGTAAGTCTAGTATATATTTTTGCTGAGATAAGAATATACCTTTCTTTGATCTAGCAACTTCTATTCCCATGAAATATTTAAGTCCTCCCAGATTTTTCATCTCAAATTTGGTTGCCAATTGTTTCTGAAGTTTACCCATTTCCTCTACATCATCCCCTGTAATGATCATGTCATCAACGTATACAATTAAAGCTGTTACCTTGCCCCATTGATGCTTTAAAAATAATGTATGATCTGAATTGCTTTGGCAGAAGCCATACTTCTTCATTGCTTGACTGAATCGTCCAAACCATGCTCGAGGTGATTGTTTCAATCCATACAATGTACGCTGCAACTTGCATACTACTTCAGTTTTTGAAGATGCTGTGTAACCTGGAGGAGTGTCCATGTAGACTTCCTCTTCAAGATCGCCATGGAGAAAGGCGTTCTTTACATCCAACTGATGTAATGGCCAATCAAGGTTGGCTGCGAGTGATAGCAAAACCCTGACTGTATTTAGTTTAGCCACCGGTGAAAAAGTTTCTTGGTAATCTACACCATATGTCTGGGTGTATCCTTTTGCAACTAGTCTCGCCTTATATCGTTCTATAGATCCATCTGCCTTATGTTTAACTGAGAAGACCCATCTGCACCCGACTGTCTTCTTCCCTTGGGGTAGTGGGACCAAGGTCCATGTTTGATTCTTTAGTAGTGCCCCCATTTCTTCCTCTATTGCTTTTGTCCACTTAGGATCCATTAATGCCTCATGAACTGTAGTAGGAATATGGCATGCAGAGAGCTCCTGTGAAAAACTCTTGAGTGGCTTAGGCAATTTTTCAGTGGAAACATAGTTGGCAATTGGATACCTCGACCTTCTTTCCTCTATTTTTGGGGAGTATCTATTTGGTGGTTTGCCCCGGTTTTGCCTGAAAGGTAAGTTATACCCAGTATCTATAGCATTGATAATTAAGGGTGTGCCAATATTAATTACCTCAGGAATATTCTCAGGAGATGGGCTTGCAGCGACCAAGAGGGGGGATTCTTCTTCTTCAAATGGTATAGGCTCAGCTGCCAGAGGTTCTTCTTCGGATGGTATAGGCTCAGCTGCCAGAGGTTCTTCTTTTGATGGTGTGTCATTCTGATCCTCAAACCACTCAAAGGTTAGCCACTTCAGCTCTTCATCTAGTGTCTCCTCCTGAAGAGGAGTAGTGGATACCGAGGAAGGGTAGAAAAGAGCGGACTCCAAAAAAGTGACATCCATAGTCACATAAGTACGCTAAGTAGTAGGGTCATAGCAGCGGTAGCCTTTTTGGTGGGTAGCATAGCCCAAGAAGAGGCACCGAAGGGCACAAGGGTCAAGTTTGTTACGCTGGTTCTTATGAAGATGAACATACGCCACACAACCAAAGATGCGGGGTGGGAGCATGAGGGCAGAAGGTAGAGAGACCGAGGCTGACAAGGATTGGAGTGGGGTTTGGAAATGTAAGACTTTGGACAGAAGACGGTTGATCAAACGGACAGCAGTGGTAACAGCATCGGGCCAATGTCTTGTGGGAACATGTGGGCCAAGAAGGAGGGCTCGGGCAGTTTCAAGAATATGTCAATTTTTTCTTTCAGCTACCCCACTTTGTTGTGGTGTCTGGGGACATGACGTTTCATGAATAAGGCCGTGGAGTTGAAAATGGTGATTGACATATTCCCCACCATTGTCAGAACGAAGAATTCGAATTTGAGCTGAAAACTGAGTCTGAATCATAGCATGAAATGACTGAAAAACCTTAAATACTTCATCCTTATGTTTCAGCAAATATAGCCAGGTCATGCGTGTGCAATCATCAACAAATGTTACAAACCAACGTACACTAGAGACAATAGACACGGGGGATGGTCCCCATACATCGGAATGTATTAAAGCAAAAGGAATGTCACTTTTATTCATGCTTAAAGAATAAGTAGCCCTATGACTCTTGGCTAAAATACAAGTATCACAATTTAACTTAGAAGTTTCTACATTAGAAAAAAAATCAGGAAACAAATGCCTTAGATACCCGAATGATGGATGTCCCAAACGGCGATGCCACAACCAAATCTGTCGAGTCTTGGAACTTAGTGAAGAAGACACGTGATGAGCTCTCCCTATACTAAAATCTTCCATGTAGTATAATCCCCCCCTCTTAGTACCACGCCCAATTATCTCCTTGGTGAGAATATCATGTATAAGACAAAAATCAACAAACATGAGTACCACACAATTCAGGTCTGTGGTAATTTGACTCACAGATAGTAACTTGTGGGACAATGAGGGAACAAGTAAAGTGTTGAATAATTGAAGAGAGGGTGATAATGTCACAGAACCAGCGCCTGTGACAGGAGAAACCACTCCATTGGCATTTGCAATGCTAGTGCGCCGTGGGGATGAATAGTGAGAAAGATCCGCAGGATCAAAGGTCATATGATCTGTGGCCCCAGAGTCAAGTAACCAATCATCACAGTTGGTATTGCAGTGAGAACTAATTAAGGCATGACAGGGATTACCCTGATCCACAGAAGAAAAATTCTGTTGAGGAATTAGAGAAAGACACGGTTCGACTGCTGCTACAGCAGCCTTTGTACTTGTACCAGCAGTGTCTTGTTTCTTCCAAGCTTGGAGTTCATGCCACCAGTCCGGATATCCATGCAGTTGGAAGCAATTTTCTCATGTGTGCTTCATATTGCCACAATGAGTGCACTTTAAACGGTCAGATGATGATCGGCCTTTAGAGCCAGATTTTCCAGCATGTTGTGGGTTCGATCCATGGATCCCAAGCTTGAGGCCTCTCGAAGCAAGCACTGCTCCTGGAGGGGGTTCATGGTCACCTGCGTTCATCACCACCTGACGAAGAGCCTCTCTACGGACATGAGCATAAGCTTGCTCTATGGTGGGAAACGGGTGTAGCTACAGCACGTCACTCTGGTTGTTATCCAGCTTGTCGTCAAGACCATCCAAAAAAACGTAGACCCGATCTTCTTGGAGGAGATTATTATACCTTTGAATATCAGCAGGGAATTCCATTGGATTTGGACGTTGAAAATCAATTTCACGCCAAAGACCTTGCAAGTCAGTGTAATACTTTTCCAGGGATCCACCTGCTTGACATAGACATGAAACACAGCGTCGGAGATCATAAACCTGGGATGTATCACCACCATCAAAATAGGTGGTGGCAGCAGAGTCCCACACCTGTTTGGTTGTGGGAAACCGAATAAAGTTTCCAATTAACGTCGGATCCATGGAGTTGATAAGCCATCCTTTGACAATGGCGTTGTCGGTGCGTCATTTGCGAAAGGACGAGTCGGTAGGGGATGGTGGGGTCAATTCGCCGTTGATGTAGCCCAACTTGTCTTTGCCGGAGATGTACATCTCGACAACTTGGGACCACAAGCCATAGTTGGAGCCATCCAACTTGATGCCAATCGGTAGAGCTGTAGGTTCTGAGGTCACAGTTGGGGCCTGGGCTTTGGACAGAGCTTCGGCCATCTTGGAGGTGAGTAATTCAGAGAGAATCCGGTCGGTGGTGGATTCCTCTGTCTGGGTTGGTGTTTCGGTGGCTGCCATAGGTAGATACGAGGCTAAACCCTAGGATTGGGCGTGAACAAGGGACCAGGTCGTAACTTGCTCTGATACCATGTCAATTTGTTTCAGTATATTTCTCATTCATCAAGTTACAGAGGTATTGTATACATTTATAGAGAGATTTGCTATGCTATTTTTGGGCTATACAGATTTTTAGTGCCAGAATAATGGCTTGGTAGTTTATGGCTTATTCCTGAAATCTTTTTGATTTGGTTAACTCCTATAATCTCTCTGATTTATCTCTTAATTGACAACTCAAGCCAACAGTATTTACTTAAGGTTAATTATCTAAATTTAATCCAATAATTTAGTTGATCTAGTATTGAATATTAAACATTAAAAATTATTCAATTATTTGTTTAAAATAAAATTGAATATTAAATATTGAAATAATTATTTAATAGCATATTATATTATTAATATAATTATTTAATAGTCCAATCTAATGTTGTACCAAACATGCACAATACTATATATAATCCAAACTAATCCAATTCAATCTTAATTAATAATTCAATCCAATCTTGTGAGTCAAAATTGGCCTAAGGTTACCAATTGTGCAATAATCTTTATAGCCCGTTTCCCAGCCACACACCCTTTTGTATTAGTATTCTCACAGCCATTGGAAATATGGCTCGTAATCTAACAAATGACATTATACGGCTGTTACTTGCTAGTTTTTGTAAGGTGGCCAAGGCCTTTTATCAAACACTATTGGCCTTTTAGTGCTGAGCTAACAGATTAGTGCTGTCTATTTCTACACAGAACTGCTGTTTGTTTGTCTATCCCGTGGTCTCTTCGTTTAGGGCATGTTTGGTGCATGGGATTGTGTTGTATTATACCACTATTCACATTAATTTATTAACAAGAAGATGTTTGGTAAAATTTGAGAACTCGTTATAATGCAGCATAATGAGGCATGGGCCCGCATTACGCAAACCCAAGGGAACCTCGGGTTTGCGTAATGCGGAAGCTTTTTGCCTCAATTGAGGCAACAGTTAATGCCTCAATTGAGGCAAATTTATTTTATTCAAATATTATAAAAATAAATTATTTTATTATTAAATACTAATATAATGAATAAAATATAAAAATAAATTATATGATAATATTATTTTATTTATTAATGATTCATATAAAAATAATATATTAATATTATAATATTATTTACATTAATATTAATTTTAAAATTAATATTATTTAAATTTATACAAATTTAAATATTTATAATTATTTATATTAAATTATAAATTTATTAATATATTAAAATGTAAAAATAATAATATATTGTAAATTAAAATATAATTTAATATTATTGAATAATAATTTATTAATTTATATTAACAATTATAATATTAATTATAATCTAAATTTATTATTTACATATAATATTAAATTTTATAAATTTTTTTATCATAATTACAATACAAATTTTAGAAATTTAATCATTAATTTTTAATATTTACTAAAAAAATTGTTAAATTTCTACAATTAAGATTTCTATATTTATTATTTTTCTAAGTATTAATAAATATTATTTTTTAATTATTTAATTTAATTAATCATAAAAATTAATACAATACAATATAACACTAAATATAGTTTAATTAAAAATTAATACAGTACAGTGTAGCACCAAACATTATATAACATTGTTATAATACAATGCTAACGCAATACAACATAATACAATACACCAATATTAAAATAATACAATACAACATAATACAATACAGTGTGCCAAACGCACCCTTATTGACTTGAACTGGGATAACTAAGGGGCATTCCTTTCTTCAAGAGAGTACTACCCAGTAGCTATTTTATTTTTTTATTCAAAATAATAATGAGTCATAGTAAATTGGATTGAATTAATAATGTGTGTGTCTGTGTGGTATAAATTGTATAAGAATGGAATTTTTATGCATAAATATTTTTCTCATTCAAACTAACGCGACCATATTTTAACAAATAATTGTCTTGTATTTCATATTATTTATTTTATTATATTATTTTCATTTTGATATATCATCACGCTTCTGTTCCCCAGTTTTCACATACACCATATCTGTTTGTGTGAGATTAATTTGTACACACTACAAAAAAGGCGGCCTGATGCGACGCCGGATTTGACGAATTTCTGAGCCGACGTAAATGATGATTGTCTGTCAGTAATTTGATTACCTTTCCGTACTTTATCAATCATTGAATGATTTTACTGGTTTAATCGCTTGATTGTTTGAGTATGATCGGTAATTTGATCGTCTGTCAGCAAGTGATTCACCATTCACTCTCCAATTTTCATTAATTTAGTGTAGCAAAGCTTTAACTAGATAGGTGGATAACGTGGTCATGAAAACTTGATTAAGAGTTTAATGCAATCAAATCTACTTTAATGATTATTTAATGCACGGAGATTTAACATCAATTATCATCACGTTATTCTAACAACGAAATTGCAGAGCTTGGATCTTTACTCGAACAGTTTCACTGGCTCTATTTCTGACACATTGGGCAAGCCGAAAGAATTGCAATTCCTGTATGATCATTTCCCCAACTATTATTTGAATAATTATTTAATGTTGTTCATTCCAGCTCTGTTTGGCTGTTAACTTTATTTAGTTATTTATTTATGAGGAGATTCATTTCTCACTTGAATCTAGAAATTTACGGATCAATGACATTTTATTGAATCTAGAAATTTATGGATCAATGACATTTTATTTTTTCTTTTATATGACAGCTTTCAATCCCTGGTGTGTATTCATAGTGCCTTACATGAATACAAAAATGATTTTTTTTTTTTGGAGGGACAATTGCAGTTCTGATAACAACTAAAATCTGTGTGGTCCGGTTACCAGAAAGCCTTGCCCCAGGTCTCTGCCATTTTCTCCTCCACCTCCATTTGGGGAAACTAAACTATTTACTTTTTGCAAGTTTTTCTTGAAATATATATTTTTGAGAAGAAAACCAACAATACATTTTATGATTTGGGCTGTTTCAAAGATCTTTGCTTGATATCTCTGCTACTGGTTTTCAGCAGAGTGCCCAAAATAATCAGTGCACGCACCATATGCTTTATTATTATCAGCAAAAATCACTGCTGATATGTTGGGATCGACTTTTTTATTTGGGAGAGGAAGCATGCTTGAAAGAGTAGAGCGGTGCATCTTGTTCAAACATGCACCGTAGAGCCAATTCCATTTTATGAAATAGGAGTTAGACTGAACAACGTTATGTCTTCATTATCATTTCAGGAGGAAATAGATCAAATGCAGCAATTGCTGTAGGAGTTGATGTTTGTGCTGCTATATTTTCTTCAGACTCTCATACCAAGGAAAAATTTAGCTTCAAAGAATGGTATGATGCTTTGATTTATGAAGTAATTGTTATACATTTTGTACCTTCCATACATTTTGCTCTGTTAATATTATTATTTGATAACATGCTTGTCGAGTTGCACAGCGTTTATAATTTTGAGATTAAATAGAGTATAAATGCTATCCAAATACACTCCTTTCATTTTATACAACTTTGATTCATCATTGTTTCTAATTTACCTCAGGCATCAATGGAGTCTGTCCGAGTCTCCTTTGCTGGGAAATCAGTCAAATGACAGCACAGGTGCATATATTCCAAGAGCCAGTAATGTAATAGCTCACAATTTAGCAAGACTAGCTTTGGAGCAATCTGAAGTTGTACTTTGGGTGGATAATATTCCAGCCCAACATTTGTATTTATTCACTAGTTTTTTTTTTTTTTTTGAAGAGAAAGTAAAGCTTTCTAACTAAACAAACTTAGACAGTAACAACATGATTTGAACTGGAAAGTCCTCCAGCCAAACTACAAGGCTTTCAAAATCTAAGGCTACTTTGGCCAATGAGTGAGCTACTACATTAAAGTTTCTATGAACGAATTGAATTGATGCTCTGCTCTGGTTCTTTAGACATGCTTGAATCTCTTCCACTGCCCAGCAAATTTCTGCCATGCTGCTCTTCCTTTGCAGTGATAGCTCCACCACTTCTAAAGAATCTGACTCTATAATGATTGGATCACATTTTGCTTGGCAGGCAACTTGAATTCCAAACAACACGGCTTCCGCTTCCATACAAGCCACATCACCTCTGAATCCAGTGCTCTGAACTGCTGCAGCCAAAATTTTCCCGCTTGAATCTCTAACCACTACACCTAGCCCAGCCTTCGAATCTGCCATTTGAATTGCTGCATCCACATTCACTTTATACCAACCAATTGGAGGGGGATTCCACACCTGTTGATTATTATTGTGCTGACTTGGAACAACTTGGACATTTGGACACTTAATTCTCAAGTACGACTCTACAGTTGCTGCAGCCCGGGCTGCTGTTATTTGGGGATCTTCTTGCTTACCTTCATTTACCACTCTATTTCTTGCATACCAGATAGCCCAACAAGTTGCAATTATCAGCCCCAAATCATCTTTTTTCCTCTTCCCGGCTAAATCTTGAAGAATACTCAGCATATCCTGGTGAGCCATTAGCTTTATATCCTCATAAAATTCTGTCAACTTCCACACCTTCCTAGTAGCTCTGCATCCCACCAATGCATGAAAGACATCACACTACAAGAAAAATGATATTTTATTACAAAAAAATTTAGTCACTAAAGATCACAAATTAGTCATCTTATATTTTCTATGACAAAAAATATATCGTCACATGTTAGTCGTGGAAAGACCGTCTTAAAAAGTTCTAACAACCAAAATTATTTTCGTCATACTAAAGATATGCTTTTGTGACAAAAATCATTGTCTTAAAATTAAGTTAAAATTGTCACAAATAGTATTAAAAATGGTCAAATTAGAGATTAAAAAATGCAATTAATGACAGTTCATATTTGTCACAATAGGTAATTTATAGTGACTATAATATTTGTCTCAAGACTATGTAAATAGAGTCTCAATAATTATTAAAAATCGTCATTTTAGATGTTCGAATATACAATTAGTGATGCTATTTTTGTTGTTGTTGAAATTAACATATCGTGACGTTACATAATTGTCTCAAGTCGGTGTCATTTGTGACAATTTTTGCAAATACAATTAGTAAATAATTTAGTCTCAAATTTATTATAAAGGCAATTTATATAGTCTCACATAAATTTTAATAACAATATGTAGTCATAGAAATCAAAATTTAATGAGAAAAAAACTTTAAAGTGAAAAATATTATTAACACAAATATAATTCATGACAAGGAAATCTAAAATCTAAAATCTAAAATGTAAAAAAAAATTCAATTGTCTAAAAATAAGAGTACATTGTAGAAGAAAATAAAAGTAACATTACACAAAAGGAGAAATATGTAAACCATAGTTGTTTCATGAATCCTTCAGCATCCTCAGATTTGCTATTTTGTTCCTTGATTTTAATTTTCAATCCTCGTTTTGTTGAGTCAATGTTGTAGTAGATGATGACTTCAAAGGTACCTGCCATTTTCAATCTTTACAAAATTAAAAATTTTCCCCAAAACTATTTCACAAACTTGATCATATATTACTTCAAAATAATAATATGATCAAAAGATTACAAGCACATAATCAACCTCGATTCACTTGCACAAATTTTGCATCCAAAACGCTTTAGATTAATCTATTAAATAGGTGATGTCAAACTTGAACTAGATTAAATAATTAAGCAATCAATGAATCAACATTTACAAGAAATATAAAGTTGAAAGAAATAAGAGATTGAGTAAAAAATAAAAAATAAAAAATAATAACAATAATAATAGTCATAACATAGCTTACATATTTAGATTTTGCATGGAGCCTCTCGAACCTTTTACGCCCACTCTAATACATCTTTTGAAACAAAGTTAACTAGGAGAGACCCCATGCTTTTTTATTATCCCAGTACGAAAGAAGATAAATACATAATTTTGATTAAACATACAACAACACATGGGGGGAGGGGGGGCACCGAGGCTTGTTGACCTTTATTAGTTTATTTAATCATTGCATGTACACTTCCTAGCAAATCCAACAACATTCTGAGCAAATTGTACCAAGCCAGGCTTCAACACCATCCTTTGAACCAACATATCAAAGCTACCTAATATTTTATAGTTAAAATTTTGTAGCTTAAATATTCTATAACTCTAACTTATAATTCTATCGGTTGGACTTGAATAACTTATTAACTCTTATCATTATATTAATACTATCTACAAATTTCTTCAAAAAAATAAAGAAAGATGATTAATTACATACCAAATAAAGTGAAAAATAATAGAAAGATCCCAATTTTCTAAAGTTCTTATGAAGGAATATATTTTTTTTTTTTGGAGGAAGGGGAATCTAATGTCATCACATCTAATGCCTAAATCCACTGCCCAAATTAAAAAGCAAATTCATCTTAATATCCTAATTTTGCAAAAGTTTCTCAAAACCTACTAAACTTCGCTTCTAATTTCTTTCATTTATATGCATATTTCGCACAGGTCATACCATACAAAATGTAAGAGTAATTCTAAGTACCTCCCATATAATAATTATGTGTGCAACTGCATGCTAATGGTTATTGGCTACATAAGCCTAAAGATTTGATTTTTTTAATTAATTGAGAAAAGTTAACACGAGATCAATTAACTTAAACTGAAGTTAAACATGGTTGTGGAGATATAATGATCCTTTTTCTTTCGTCCGTTCTTTATTTGCAAATCCTGACGGTTCTTTAAATATGTAAATATATATTCTTTCGAATTCATACTTGCAAATTAAGATAAAATGATCCTTTTACTGCATTCTCTTAGGAATTTTATCAAACACTTGATAAGCATAAAAATATTCAAATAATAGATCCAAGATTTTCAATCCCTAATTTCACCATATATATCACATAATCCAATCACAACTAAACTAATCAAAATTAAATTGGCTGAGTTCATAAATGATACTTACAATTTCGAAGTACATGGAGAGACAAGAGTGAATCTTGTTGAGTGGCTTATTTTGGCATCCATGAGTGGACTGGTGAGGGTGGCATTCTTCTGTGCAGCAGCTGAGGCAGAGTTGAGATGTTGCTTCCCCGAACTGAATGTATCAAACAACAAACAAACAACATATTTCTGAAGCAAGGAAAAACATGGAAGGGGAAACAAGACAAATCTGATGACAAAAATAAAAACTTTTACTCAATAAACAGTACCCAGATAAGAAAATTGAACAAAAAATACAAGGAGAAGTTGAAAATTTACCGTGAGTAGAAGAAAAGCCAAGACGGGTAAAGACTTGGTTAAACGAATTTTGAAATAATCATCACACACACACGCAATTGGAGGGGGTAAAGTAAGGTAGCTTTTAACGTGAAGTGGCATATTATCTGTGACAATAAATAATTATCTTCGAGAAAAAAAAATTTTGTTACTATTTTCTAACATTCAAGAAAAAATTCAAGTTTTAGACTACTATCTTCGGGAAAAAAATATCTCGGGAAGTCTTCGAGAAAAAATAACTATCTTCGAGAAAAAAGTAAGGTAGTCTAAAATTCAAGAAAAAATTTTAGACTACTATTTTCTAGTTTTGTTACAATAAATAATTATCTGTGACAAAAAAATAGGGTCTCAAAATTAACCAAAACCATATTATCTTCGAGACTAATATTTTTTTGTCACAAATTGTTTGATCAATTTCACATCTCTCCTTGAATTATGAAATAATTACGTCATCTATAATAAAATTTTTCTACCATATTTTTGGTCATTAATCAAACATTAATTATGAAATAATTACGTTATTATGAAATAATGAAATTGATGAAATAATGAAAATAATGAAATAATGAAATAACGAAATAACGTAATTATGAAATAATGAAATAATGAAATAGTGAAATGATTACGTCACCTACGTCATTAATCAAACATTAATTATGAAATAATTACGCAATTACGTCACCTATGCCAGCTGGCGAGATAATCAAACATTAAAACCCTATAAGTTTTAAATAAGGATACTATCTTCTTTTGCTTCATTCTCCCCCACTTAGAAAACTTGACAGCTGGCGAGATGGGGGAATAAAATTTCAAGTGGCTTTTTCCAACAAACTAGAAAATGCCGAATCTAGTCCTTAGAGGATGCAACAAATTGGTCTAGTCATATACAAAATTTCACATCAAGTAGTCTAAACCAAGTAAGATCTCAAGGTGCAAGAACTTGTGAGGCATTTGTAGAAAGACCGAAAACAAAAAGAGGCCAAAGAATATGTCAGAGAGACCAATGATGCCAAATGAACCATTTAATTAGAAATTCAATGGAGTGAGCAATTAAGCAATTAGGTTTAGGGCATCATTTTAAGATAATGTTCACAACCTATAAAATAAACTCAAATCTGATGTTTAAGAACACTATTGTCAACTGGCAAAGGCTTCTTACTCTCTAAATATGCATCCTCACTATACTTTCAACAAGTTCATCTTCTGGTTTAATATCATCTTTCTTCTTCGACTCAACTCATTCTCACATTTAAATCAACATCATCCTAATGGCTTGATAAACTTGCTAATTCACAACTCCGAGATGGTTCTCTAAAACTAGAGGAAGTAGGTTTACTGAACCTGGGTTTTGCATTTTCACCCGTGTTGGTAGAACATGCACAAGATATTATGGAGAAAGCTAAATTTGAGTGCTGCCATAGACAATGAGATTTCTAGGATTGTCATGTTGGGTAACATTCAAAATGGAAGAATACAAATTCTACATATTTCATTCACTGCAACTTTTAGTTTTTCTATTTGAACTTATGCTTGAATCATTATAGAATATGAGATCTATTTGGAGGTAGAGCCTTGTATACTGATATTATTTTGGGTTGTCCTAAGCTCATTGGAGGGGGGAGGAATCCAAACCAGGTGTAAGATAATGAATTCTAATGCAAATTACTAGAACCACAAACTTAACAATAAAACAGCAATTAAAGGATAATTATACCTCACTTTTGGCACTCAGGCTTTGAAATAAGTCCTCAAATATTTAGAATTCTGAAAACAGCCCCAAACTTTTCCGACTTACTAATTAGCCCCTTGGGTAATTACATTCAAGCCCTTCAAGAATCTCACGCAAGTGCTGGCGCGTGAGGCATCACCGAGTGTCATCTTCAGTAGTCGTTGATGCCAAATGGTATATTGGAGGTCAAGGAGTCTACTGATGGTGGAATAGTGATGAAAGGTTTGGCAAAGAAAGGTTGAGAATGGTGGCAGCATGTGGGGTTGTCAATGAACGGATGGCTAATAGGTTTATGGGTTTAGCTAATTAACTCAAAGAAGTCAAACAGTGATGGTGGTATCTAGTTAATTGCTGATGGAGAAATGGTGGCAGTGGACAGTCATTTTTCCAAGCTATAATGCCAATTCATATAGGATAGACATCACACAAGGATAAGTATAGATAGAAAAGGAAGTACTTTAGAAGAGACAGAAGAAACATTAGAAGAATTAAATAGAGAAACTAGAAATTAAAGGAGAAATGAGACAAACTCAGAGAAATACGGGAGGAAATTAATAGGTAGAATCATAACTGTATTTCAAACACCATTATAGTCTGTCTTAATCAGGAAAACAGCACCCTTTAAATAGGCTTACAAGTCCTCAGAAAATGGTAAAGATTGCTGCAATGTCCTTTTATAGATTGGCCTTTGTTTAGCTTCTCGGTGCCTAGCAATGTCCTTTTAAAGATTGCTGCAATGTCCTTTTAAAGATTGGTCTTTGTTTAGCCACTTGGTGCCTAGGAATGTCCTTTTAAAGATTGCTGCAATTCATCCGCCAACAGCTGCCTTTGGCAATGACAATTATTTTTGGGGGGTCCCTCTAATGGAATATTTTCGATAAGAGCTGCTTATGAGTTACTGGATGAGTCTATAGGCAGTGGATCTCAGATTGACTGGCGTTTGGCTTGGTGATGTGCTCATAATTTATCTATTATTTTAATGCTTCCATAACTTAATTTTATGTTTTATTATGTTAATTTTATTTTAATTTTCATATTTTATTATTTTAGGTACAATATGGGATTAAAGAGAATTAATTGAAACAAATCACAAAGGATTTAATTTAATTAACCATTAAGCATGCATGCAGCACGTGGAGGAAGCATTGAAGAATTCATTTACAAAGAGAATATGGCATGCAACACGTGGAGAGGCTTTTGCTTTTAATTATGATTGGCTTAGGAATGAAATAGGCGGTTGGGCTTTTGTTTTTAATTTTTTTTCACTTAAGGATCGTGGGCTGGATTTGCAATCCTTTTCCTTTAAGGATTTGGAAGAAACCACAACATTATAAAAGGGAAGAAGGCAGCCGCACATCAAGAGGAAAATTGGAGAGAAAACCGAGAGCAAGAAAAGAACAAGAGAAGCCACTGTAAATCCGGGAAGTCAATTGCAGAGATTGGAGAGAGATAGCTTCTTGAGTTTTTCTTTCTCTCTTCTCTATTATCTTACTTGAATGTTTCCCATTAAATTTATGGATTCTCTTTATATTCCCATGAACTAATTTATTTTACTAGGGCTACGATGTAGCCTAACTATGAAGATTTAATTCCATAAATCTATGTTATTTTTAATTAATTATTCCATGATTGAGTGTTCATTATTGTGCTTAATGCTTTTAATTATTTGGCCAATATTTGAATGATTTGAGGATACATAATGAGACCGAGAGGAGATTTATGTATTTTTGCTCTGTGTAATGGATGCCATGAATTGAACGAAAGACAGAGATGTGCCAACGTGATTCGTGCAGTTTTATCTAAGAATTTCCATAGAACTTAATGAATCTTTGCATATTTAAATTCACATAGAGATATAGTGGGTTGATATGTGGAGATATTTTTGATATTACTCGAGAGAGGATATTGAATAAATTAGGGAAATTCACTGTCAACATGGGTAATAAACTTTAATAGCATAGATGGAGGATTAAATTGGATTGGTTATGGTGAAATCGAATGTCCTAGTGTCTTAATCTCTTGGTGATTTCTATTACTGCCTGCATCTTTATTTAATTATTAATTATTTTATTTTATTTAATCTTAATATAAATTCGCTTATTCGATTGTTCAAATAAATAAGGGTTAGAATAATTTCGGTAACTAATAGGATATACAATCTCTGTGGGACGTTACTCTACTCTTCATTATACTACTTGTGCCGACTAGTACACTTGCTAATTTACGCAACACTTGGAACTGGAAGGGCCCTCAAAGCATACGTGTTTTTTTGTGGCTTCTTTTGCATGGTCGTTTGAAAACTCGGAAGGAGCTTTATAGGAGGCATGTCACTGTTTCTATTTACTGTGATCGATGTGGAGGGTCGGTTGAGGATATCCTTCACTCTCTCCGTGATTGTGTTACAGCTAGGAGGGTTTGGCTTCAGCTTCTGTCAAGTCAGTATCATCCTAATTTTTTCCTATGGCCGCTGAAGGACTGGCTCCAAATGAATCTGGTGAGAGGTCATAATACTGCAAGTCAAGAATACTGGAGAGTGTGCTTTGGAGTGACAGTGCGGCGTCTATGGTATTGGAGAAATAATGTACTCTTTAACCATGGATCGTGGGATAGCAGATTTATAGTTACAGATATTAAGGCTCGGACGTATGAGATCCTAAGGTGTATCAAGGAACTTTTGACTGTCAAGCAAAAGAAAGTGGAGAAAATGATACGTTGGAGAGCCCCTGTTTGGCTGAGTGTTAGCTTAAATACGGATGGTGCCAAGAAAGGTTTCAGTCAGACTGGAGCTGGTGGTTTGCTTCGTGACTTTAATCGAAATTGGATCATGGGATTTATAGTGAACCTTGGAACGTGTTCAGTCCTTTCGGCTGAACTTTGGGGGCTGCTGCATGGCTTGAGAATGGCATGGGAAAATGGTATTAGGCGTGTTCAAGTTGGAGTGGATAACAAGAGTGTAGTGCATTTGTTGACTAACACAGGAGTGTTTGAAATATTTGGTAATCAAGTTATACCAAGTGCAGCTCAAGTTCTTACATTAATCAAGTGAGCAGAATTTCTGTGCAGAAGGGGCATCTTTGGGAATTAAAATGTACTGCATAAGATCAAATTAATTTTCGAGCCTTACATCATTGGAAAGATATTTCTGTTAGCTTTCCAATGAATTTTACTAATCTAAATTTGGAGTTTTCTACAAATGGAATGCATTCTCTTTGTCCAGCTGTGTGGTCCAAGCATAGAAGATGGCTCTTAATGTCCATGCTTTTTCTGAATCCTTTAGCTTGTGTAAGTTCGATGGGAACTAAACTCTTTACTGTCTAAAATTTCAACAGAATAAGTGGGGAACACGTATCACCCCAATGGTACAATGGCCTGACAAATCGTTTACATTGGATCTTTCACAAGCTTTGGCTTGGCAGAGATTAATTTTGGAAATTGAATGAACTTTGAGCTATTATCAAACTCTGTATCTCTTTGGGGGATTCCATTGAGTGGTGAGTGTTTTAAGCTTTGTATCCGTAGCTTAGCAACTTTAGGTGGTGAATATTTTTCTATATCCTTTTGTTGTTTGCTATAGTGGTGAGCTTGTGATTTCTTGAGTATGTGATGTTGTGCTTTCTCATCTATTGTGTCCGGTGTCAAATTTGGTATCAGAGCATTGGGTTCTGAAAATTTATGGCTCAACGACATCAGCGTAATGCAAGAGTTGCAGAGCCTTTTGTTCGTGAGAGAGACTTGGGTGATATAGAAAAGGATGATCTTAGAAGACAAGTAGAACATCTTCAGCAACGATTACAACACCTTGAAGGAACTCGAGAAGCTGCTCCTAATGGTAGTTCGGAAGAAGAAGGCTCAATCAATGACGGGGTAGATTATAATCTCTTCCATCAGAAACAAAGCTCCAATAGTGAATTTTCTTCTAGTTCTCGAATTCATAGGCGTCACGATTCTTATCAACCTTTCGACTTCAAGGTCGAAATTCCTGAATTTGAAGGAAGAATGCAACTAGACGAGTTTGTTGATTGGCTTAATACTGTTGAACGCATTTTTGAATACAGAGATGTGCCTGAAGATCGCAAAGTGAAACTCATTGCCATTAAACTTAAAAAGTATGCTTCTTTATGGTGGGAAAATCTTAAGAGTATGGTGGGAAAATCTTAAGAGGCAAAGGGAACGAGAGGGACGGAGGAAAATTGTTACTTGGGAGAAAATGAAAAAAGAGATTAAGATAAAGTTTTTGCCCGATAACTACAGGCAAGATATCTACCTTAAGTTCCACAACTTCAGGAAAAAGGAATTGTCAGTGGAAGACTATACAGCAGAGTTCGACAACCTAATGATGAAGTGTGATTTGGTAGAGGCGGAAGAGCATACGATCGCACGCTATCTGGGTGGTTTGAAACCTGAGATTGGTAATGTGGTCCAGCTCCAACCATATTGGACTTATAGTGATGTATGCAGACTTGCTCTTAAGGTGAAAAAGCAACAAAAAAATGCTCGTGGTGGGGGTATTCAGTTCACAGTTTGTGATGTCAATCGAGGGAGTGGCTCTATTTCTAAGCATAATTCTGGTTCGAATTCTACTGCAAAGAAAATTACGAGGAATGATATTGGGGAAGGATCTAAACATCGAGCAAGTAGTTCGAATGCTAGTTCTCGTCAATGTTTTAAATGCCATGGTTATGGGCACATTGCTTCTGAGTGTCCTAATCGTAAGGTGGTTGCCCTTGTTGAAGAGGAAAGCGATGACAAGGATGCGGAAGATCATGAGAATCCTAGTGTCGAAAAAGATGTTGAAGATAGAGAAGTTACATATGCTGATGATGGAAACTCTCTAGTTATTCAAAAGAGTTTGAGTATTGTTTCTGAATATGGGGAAGATTGGCTGAGAAAGAATATCTTTCACTCCAGATGCACTTGTCATAGAAAGATATGTAATGTCATTATTGATAGTGGCAGTTTTGAGAATGTGGTAGCAACTGAAATGGTGAAGAAGTTGAAGCTCAAAACGGAGCAGCATCCTCAGCTTTATAAACTTTCTTGGCTTAAAAAGGGAAATGAGATTGAGGTAAACACACGTTGCCTTATTTCATTTTCTATTGGGAATAAATATAAAGATGAAGTTTGGTGCGATGTTGTCCCTATGGATGCATGTCACTTGCTTTTGGGTCATCCTTGGCAGTACGATAGAAGGGTTGTTCATGATGGTTATAGGAATACTTATACTTTCATTAAAGATGGAAGTAAAGTCATTCTGGGTCCTTCAAAGGTAGAGAAAAGTCCCAAACCTATTAAAGGAGTGGAAAACAATTTGCTGAATGTTTCAGATTGTAAAAAAGAATTTGAAATGGATAGTGAAGTTTACGTGCTGGTGGTGTTTGAGGAAAATGAAGATAGCAATGAGCCGACTCTGATTATGAAGTATTTGCTTGAAGAATTCTCAGATGTTGTTCCAAAAGAATTACCACATGGCCTTCCTCCCATGAAGGACATTCAATATTGCATTGATCTTATTCTGGGTTCTGTACTACCAAATAAAGCGGCTTATCGAATGAATCCAAAGCAGCACGAAGAATTACAGAGGCAAGTTGAAGAGCTTATAGGGAAAGGATTGGTGAGAGATAGCAAAAGTCCTTGTGCTGTTCCTGCCTTATTGGTACCAAAGAAAGATGGGTCTTGGCGTATGTGTGTTGATAGCAGAGCAGTGAATAAGATAACGATTGATTATCGTTTCCCTATTCCACGCCTTGACGATCTTCTAGACCAGCTCTATGGTGCTACAATCTTTTCTAAGATCGATCTTCGAAGTGACTATCATCAAATCAGAATGAGACCTGGTGACGAATGGAAAACGGCCTTCAAAACGAGGGATGGACTTTATGAATGGATGGTTATGCCATTTGGTCTATCTAATGCCCCAAGCACTTTCATGTGGCTGATGAATCACGTTTTTAAGCCTCTGATTGGTAGATTTGTTGTTGTGTATTTTGATGACATCCTTATGTACAGCCAAAATAAAAAACAACACTTGGAGCATCTTCGCCAAGTCTTCGAGATTTTGAGAAATCAAAAGCTTTATGTCAACTTGAAAAAGTGCAAGTTCTTCACTGATAGCCTTGTCTTTTTGGGTTATGTTGTATCGAAAGATGGAATTAAAATGGATCCAAGCAAGGTGGAGGCCATTTTGAACTGGCCAATTCCTAAGTCGCTACATGACATCCGAAGTTTTCATGGTCTTGCTTCTTTTTATCAACGATTTATTAGAGGGTTCAGTACAATTGTTGCTCCAGTAACTGAATGCTTGAAAGGAGAAGGTTTCAAATGGACCAATGAGACACAAGAGAGTTTTGACATCATCAAGAGAAAGGTGACTGAAGCGCCTGTTCTTTCACTTCCAGATTTCAGCAAGGTGTTTGAAGTTGAGTGTGATGCCTCTAATACTGGAATTGGTGCTGTACTCAGCCAAGAAAGGAAATCAGTCGCTTTCTTTAGTGAAAAATTGAATGACTCCCGCAGAAAGTACTCAACTTATGACAAAGAATTGTATGCTATTTGCCGAGCTTTGAACCATTGGAGTCAATATTTGCTTTCAAGGCCATTTATTCTCTTCTCTAACCATGAGGCACTAAAGTTTATCAATAGTCAGCAGAAGTTTAGTAGAAAACATGCCGGATGGGTGGAATTTCTTCAAGCTTACAATTTTACCATCAAGCATAAATTGGGTACTTAGAATGTTGTGGCTGATGCTTTAAGTCGAAAACATTCATTGCTTTCTTCTATGCAAGTGAAGGTTGTAGGCTTTGAAATTTTGAAAGAGTTATACAAGGATGATTCTTTCTTTGGCAAGATTTGGAGAGAATGTGAAAATGGATCATATGATCAGTACCAATTACATGATGGCTTTCTTTTCAAGGGGAATCATTTATGTATTCCTCAGTGTTCTTTGCGGGAATCTATTATCATGGAGGCACATGGCAGTGCTGTTGGAGGTCACTTTGGAAGGGATAAGACGTTAGCTTGCTTGCAAGGTAATTTCTATTGGCCAAAGATGGATAAAGATGTTGTGCATCATGTGCAGGGGTGTAAAATCTGTCATATTGCCAAAGCTCATGGTCAAAACACAGGCCTATACAATCTTTTACCAGTCCCTGAAGCTCCTTGGGAAGATGTTAGTCTAGACTTTGTTGTTGGGTTGCCAAGAACTCAAAGAAACAAAGACTCTGTCATGGTGGTGGTTGACCGATTCTCAAAAATGGCTCATTTTGTTCCGTGTAATAAGACATTGGATGCCTCTTATGTGGCTGATTTGTACTTCAAGGAGATTGTGAAACTACATGGAATTCCGAAAACCATTGTCTCTGATCGGGATTCAAAGTTTTTGAGTCACTTTTGGCGTACTCTTTGGAAGAAGTTGGGAACCACTCTTAAATTCAGCTCTTCTCATCATCCTTAAATTGACGGTCATACTGAAGTGACGAATTGAAGCTTGGGAAATCTCTAGAGAAGTTATGTGGGCAAGAACATGCGTCAATGGGATCTTATTTTGCCTCAGATTGAATTTGCTTACAATCACTCTATACATCAAACTACTGGTTCAAGTCCCTTTGAAGTTGTTTATGGCAAGAATCCAATCAGTCCTTTGGATTTGGCTCCACTTTTGACTGATCATCAATTTAGTGGAGAGGCTGAAGAATGCTCTAAAAGTATCAAGAAGATGCATGAACAGGTTCGAGATAGAATATTGAAGCAAAATGAGAAGTATAAAAAATCTACAGACAAGCATCGAAGACATGCTAAGTTTCAGGAAGGAGATTTGGTTTGGGTTCATCTTAGGAAAGATCGTTTTCCACCTAGGAAATTTGCTAAACTTAGACCAAGGGCTGATGGACCATTTAAAGTGTTGCAACGCATTGGTGATAATGCTTACAAGATTGAGCTACCAGATGGCTATGGTGTTTCGTCAACGTTCAACATGTCAGACTTATCTCCTTATCATGAAGAAAATGATCAAAACTCGAGGTCGAATTTTTTTCAACTAAGAGAGATTAACACAGGAGTGTTTGAAATATTTGGTAATCCAGTTATACCAAGTGCAGCGCAAGTTCTTACATTAATCAAGTGAGCAGAATTTGTGTGCAGAAGGGGCATTTTTGGGAATTAAACTGTACTGCATGAGATCGAATTAATTTTCGAGCCATACATCATTGGAAAGATATTTCTGTTAGCTTTCCAATGAATTTTACTAATCCAAATTTGGAGTTTTCTACAAATGGAATGCATTCTCTTTGTCCAGCTGTGTGGTCCAAGCATAGAAGATGGCTCTTAATGTCCATGCTTTGTCTGAATCCTTTAGCTTGTGTAAGTTCGATGGGAACTAAACTCTTTACTGTCTAAAATTTCAACAGAATAAGTGGGGAACACGTATCACCCCAATGGTACAATGGCCTGACAAATCGTTTACATTGGATCTTTCACAAGCTTTGGCTTGGCAGAGATTAATTTTGGAAATTGAATAAACTTTGAGCTATTATCAAACTCTGTATCTCTTTGGGGGATTCCATTGAGTGGTGAGTGTTTTAAGCTCTGTATCCGTAGCTTAGCAACTTTAGGTGGTGAATATTTTTCTGTATCCTTTTGTTGTTTGCTGTGGTGGTGAGCTTGTGATTTCTTGAGTGTGTGACGTTGTGCTTTCTCATCTATTGTGTCCGGTGTCATTGACAATGGCGTCTGTTCCCGAAAATGAAGATGCCACCCTTATCAAGGCTATTCGGAAATTATTAGAACAGGATTGGATCGTTCAACTTGAGCATGTGTATAGAGAGGCAAATTGTGCTACAGATTTTCTCGCTACTTATAGATTAAATTCCCCTATAGGTTTGCATGTTCTTTCTCCTCCTCCTGAAATTGTTGGCATACTTTGTAAGGATGCATATGGGATTGCACACTCCCGATTAGTGTTGTCTTAGCTCCCTGAGAGCTCATTTCTAATAAAAAAAAAATCAAATCCTAGCATATAAGAAAAATTAAAGTCTCCCTACAGAATAGCAAATAAAAATCATAATAAAAGGAAAGTAAAAATCTACGTCTAAACTAAATTAAAAAAAAATCTGATTAAATGTTAAAACCTTAAAAATTTTAAATCAGGATTATATCCAATTTTGCATCAAGTAGTCCTTCAGCTCATTTGATGCAGAGTCAATCACAAGGGGAACAATTCTTGATGCAATTTTATTTTTTAATTAGTATCATGATGTTAACCAAATCCCCTCCCATTCATGTGAGTGGTGTTCGAACCTTAGTCTCTTGTACCACCACAAGATTTTACCAGTTGAACGAACTAGCACCCACTACTTAGCAAATGATGAGAGATAATAATTGATTAATTATGCGTCTATGACTGAAAAGTCACTTAAGCCACTTAAGCGGTGAAAACTATAATATGGCTATTGTAAACTACAAAAGTTAGTCCATATCAAAAAGAGTAGCAGCATGACAAAAAAGAGCAAGCAACCAACTGCAATGTTTACTAAATGCATAAGGTAGTATATAGCAACTTCATCTCAAGAAGGTTAAGCACACAAGATCTTAGTAGGCAACTCATTAATCAGTTGGAAAGTAGCTCAATTAAAAAACTCATGAATCAAGTAACATTCAGATAGGCCATAAGACAGAATAACCAAAAACCTCTTTGATGATGACAAACATAATGTCTTCCCTACGCACTGCGGTTGTGCTAAAAAAAATTCCATCTTTATTCCTTTGTTCTGATTTAACCGCTAGCTTTATGATTTAATGCAGAAACCAAAAATAAAATTTCCAAAATGTACCTCCGTTGAGCCGGCAATAGTTTCCCCATCATTAACTGTCAAACTGGAACAAGAAGGTAAACCATAACTTGCAATTTCCAGCTCATCGTCAGTATTCCAGTCAATATCATCACAATCTCCACCAGAAGCATTCTCATCCTATGTCAGTTTACATATAAAAAATTACATATGGACACAAACAACAACGAGAAAAGGAATCAGAAACAAACAGATAAATGAAGATGTACCATTTCTTTGTAACCTCTAATTCACCACAAGTAAAGGTTAACCTGTTCACAAAATTTAAAAAAAAAAAATTGAGTCCAAAATCAAGATAAGTTGTTAAGCAACACTGAAAGCAGTGCATAACTATCAAAATTCTAATTAATGTGCAGCTGATGCCGAACTAGAATACATGCAGAGACATGAAGAAAGAGAAAGTAGAGCAGAATAAAGAGAATGAAAGGACAAAAGGAAAGAGAAGAGAAAGAAATAGATAAAAGGGAAGGGAAAGCATAAAAGTGAAACTAGTATCAAATTTTATCCATTTTCCATCCCTATGTCCACATACAAATTTTATCCATTTAATTGGTTCGATAAAACTTGCAGAATATGAAAAAATACTTTGGGTATGAAATTGTACTAATATGGTAACAACTAAAATCTAGATCTCTACTTATATTATTAAAAGATAACTTAATACTCTAGATAAAATGGTCACTGCAGTATCAGTTTCCACACGACTTACAGCAACCAATGTCTGCTATCTTGTACTGATGTTAACAGGTACTGCATATGCAACAGCAAAAAGCCTTAGCAGTGTGTCTGTGTGTGTTAACACATGCATGCTAGCGCTGTAACATGCATTAGTGCCCGCACATGCATAAAATTTCTTGACCCACTTCTTTTCAGATTCAACACTCACAGTTACCCAAGCTTGAAATGCCATTGGTAAAAGTTCAAAGAAACTGCTCACTCGATACCTTAGGAGTATTTACATATTAAAATGTCATAAAACAGATTTGTTTGACAATTATGCCCTCCTAATTTTGTTGAAATGAAAAAATTAAAGCATTAAGTATGATAGCCTATGACACTCATTTTCTTTTTTTTTCACCTTTTCAGCCCGAATATCAGACAAGAACAAAAGAAATCAAGTTCAAATTTAGACCTCTTCTCTATTTCTTAGATATACATATTTTTAATAGGATTCTTTAATAAACATATCCAAGAGAAAATCTCTCCAACATAACCATCCACCGCAAGCACTAAAGGTTTCCTCAAAATGCTTTTACTTTACTTCTTGTGACCCCCGCGATTAATTAAAGAAGGTTTCACGAGAAGTGAGTGTATTTGCTCCATGCTTATGCCTTCGAGGAACATGTTTGTTCTTCACTACTGCAATCTAATGCAAGAGATTTGCAACTTACTTTGCAATGAACTCAAAACTAAAGCTGTGTCTGGAATATTGGCTACGTATACCTGCAGGTTTGGGCGTGGGTGGCACCAAGGTTAGCTTCGTGTCTTTGAAGGTAAGGTTCAGTTAGAAGTTAGGATTGGATAGCTTTTGATCAACAATATGTGCGTTCAAAGGGATTGAAACTGTGTTAATCAAATTAATATCAAGCTACTTAATAGTATTAAGATGGAAAATTCAAGACTTCAAAATGAAAGATGGAAAATTCAAGATTTCAAAATGAAATTTATGCGGAGGGATTTATTCAAATTAAAGACTACAAAAAAGAAGATTGAATGGTTCAATGACAATAAAACTAATGTGTACAGTGTTTCTTGCTTAAAGGAGTCGTCATATGTTAGCTTCGAAGGAAAGCAAAGCTTCTTAGAAACCGAAAGTCATGCACAATTTTAATGCACATCTTTTCAATTATTGCGTATATTGTAAAATTACTTGATAGCCTTTATCTGTCTAATTTAATAGATGATCCTCACAACAGGGGTGTTTATTTGTGAAACAGAGGTAATATGTTTAAGTCAGGTTGTGTTGTTTACTTGTGAAACAGAGGTCACATGTTTAAGTCAGGTTGTGTACCTGAGGTCAATGCACAACTCCGAGGGTTTGGAAACACGTCAAAATCTGCAAAGATATGCGTAAATGTATTTCTCTCAGAGAAGGAGAAAGGGAAACATTACATGCAACAAGGTAGCAGCAATATTACACAAAAATTCCAGTTATGCCATCTCTTTCATAATCTAACACAGAGAAAAAGGTAAAGAAAAAAATAAGAGAACCGTAATAAAAAAACACACATGGAAGTGTTTGCCAAACATTAAAGAGATGGAAGCATGTGCTTAGCACCTTTACGTTTCAAAAATTTTAAACACATGGCATCATGATCCTGCCATGTTCCCAATATTAATAAATACACAAGCGACAGTTATCATTGAATCTGTTACGAGTTTATTCTCTTCCAAAAAAACAGGAAAAAGAGAAGACACTAATAGCTAATCTATAAATGTATTGATTCTATATCGTTCCTGGGTAGAATTCATGTCAATTTGAAATTCAGACACATCAAACTTCCAATAAATTTAACATGCTCGATGAAAATAAGACTCACAAATAGTATGCACTTTTTCTTTTAGACACAAAGTTTCCAATTTCATTTACAAAGCACTACCAACACATTCAATTGAACAACGAAAGGCAAGGTCTCTTAGGTTAACAAACATTTTAACCAGGCACATTGATTTATTGACCTCAATTGGGGAAAAACAAAATGTAATAACAGTCCCACCAAAATTGATATCTAGATTAGACCAAATACACACAAAATAATCTTTGACCTCCAACAGACTTTCTGTGGCAAATGGAATGTAATCTCTGACCTCCAATACACAAAAAATTACATGCAATCATACATTCATACATTCTTTCTGCAAATGGAACGTACTTTTACAGTCCCTCAATACCATCCCAAAAAAAAAGTAAATCATAGAATTTTATCAGTTTTAACCCATATCAAATAAAATTCTTTCCCGCGCACTCACCCATGAACCATTAAGCTAAAATTGATTGACGTGTTACTTAATTTTTTATCATCATCCAGCGTTAAAAAAACAAATCTTTTCACAATTTCTTGCCAAGAATATAAACAACTACGACCCTATTGAACTTAAAAAGAAAAAAAAAATACATTAGCCCGTCTTGGTTCCATATCCAAGTCCAACAAAACACTCCAAAAGCTGCAGTTACGAAAATTGTCCACAGAATTGGAAAATTGTGTGAATTTGATGTCATCTTATTCGGAAAAACTAAAGACCAACGCTCTAATTATACAGCATTACAATTAAAAAGCTTTGACAAACACCTAACGAACACTAAATAAGAAAGAAGTCCAGTGCAACCTGTTGGGAAAATATGCTCTTTAAAAGCATATGTGTTTATTTAATTGTAATAAACAATTTTTCTGATTAATAATATAAATGAGGTATTTTATTCAAATATCTTAATTGCATTAATACTTGTATTAAAGTCCATTTAATCATATTATATGTATTTATGTGATCACCATGTGGATTCACAGAAGACATAAATACAAGTTATCTTATGATTAAATAAATTTAGTTCGCAATTGATAAATAAAGTTGGGCATTTTATTTAGGTATAGACTGTAATAAATTCATTGAATGATTTGTCTTAATCATGTATGAATTTATTGATGTAGTACGACTACATTGAACAGGATCACATATGAGATTTAATTAACTTTGTAATAACTGTCAGACTTATTAAATCTCATAGGCGTTGATTTTACTGTAATCTTAATCTTGAGTTAATTATGATTTCATGATTGTAATTGTTATTCCATTTGAGTTACCAATGGGCACGACACATCATTGTGGTCAAGATTACCCGGTATCTTGGTGGGAGCAATTATGAGTATTGGAGTTATGGATTAACAATATAGAATTTGTACAACACATCTCTTGATGGGTTTTCGGCACTTGATCATAGAATTCTCTGGCCAGAGTGTGTCAACATATTTAGTATGTTGAAAATGATCATTAGAGAAAACCAGTAAGGATCAAGGAATAAGATGTTATTAAATTGATTGGACAGTTGAGATATCAATTTAATTAACGATGTGGTACAAAGGATTGTGCAGTAAAGAAATCAATGTGGCTTGGGACGAATTATTATTCGAGCATA
Organism: Citrus x clementina; assembly: GCF_000493195.1. NCBI lineage: Eukaryota > Viridiplantae > Streptophyta > Magnoliopsida > Sapindales > Rutaceae > Citrus > Citrus x clementina. The sequence continues at coordinate 5,222,408 of NW_006262274.1, forward strand.
CAATTATGGAAGTCAGTTCCAATCTTTTAGTGGAGTAGATTTGGAATTAAATATTTGGGCTAGTTTAATTACATGCCTAATTATTGTAGCCACTATTGTATGTTCCCAAATGATCCCCGGGTTAGCTCATTTAATTGACTGCACCACTACTGGACTAATAAGTAAGATAACTAGCTATTTGGGTCAAAAGCCTAAATATATCATTTAGTGGGAGGCTCCATTTAATTAGCTTTTGTATAAGGGGCCTTATGTTATTTTACAAGGTGGGTCCCCTATTGAAAAAGAAAGTAACGTGAGTTTTATTTAGGGCATTATTTGGAGCCTAGGGTTTTCACTAAAGGGTGATATAAAAGGCTTATTTTCTCTAAAGAAAATAGAGAAGCCACTTTATACAAATCGGAGAATAAGATTTTTCTCTCTATTGTTGAGAGAAAAATTTTCTCGTGCTAGTTGCTTTGGTAGTGATAAAGGCGCCCACACGTCAAGTGCAGATCGAACCTGAGTCATAACCTGGAAGATCATTGGAGACAGTTCGTGATCTAACAAGCGTGGTGGTGACGGATCGTGATCTAACAGGAGTGGTGGTGGCGGATCGTGATCTAGGAGCCTAAATCACTTCAGCGGAAAAAGCAAACTCAGATTTTCAAGGTACGATTTCTAGAATACAAATTCTTATATATTATATGAGAGCGATCTTCAAAAGGTTTTATAAAAATTTAAAAACCTAATTTTTCCACCTTTCATTATGTTGCTAAGACTCTAAGAAAACTGAAATGCAGAAACGAAAAAACAAATTAAATGCAAGCCTCGGTCAAATTAGATCCGTTTACTTCCCAAAAGAATATCAAAACAGAACAAATGAATTAATTTTAACAAATTTAGGATTCTAGATCCGTAAATTTCTATTATTTACGATACAAATATCTTTTTTTTTTTAATAGAAAGATAGAACAGTACCAATTAGTAAAATAATTGATTATTTCGATATAGTAATTTGACATGTATATATAAGAATTAATTAATTACTTGGGGTGTTTTTATAGCAGCAACATTTGTTTGTATCCTTTGGAGCAGAAAGCACCAGAGTCGTAACCTTGAGCATGACATTGTCCTCTAGAAATCATTGGAGGTGCACAGCTTTGGTATATTAAGTATGACACAATGGTCTGGATATTTAGCCTCCATTTCTAGACACGCCAAATCACTTGACATTACTTTTTACAAATCATATAAAAATTATTTTAGGCTCAATTTGGTATTGAAATGCTGTGGCTTTTAAGGTATAATTGCTGAAAAAAATATATAATTATGGAATAAAAATTAATAATGTATAGTAAACATAATTTTTAAATAATAATTTTCACAAAAATAATAAAGATATTGTAAGTTTTTCATTAAATCAACTAAACTTCCGAGCTGTACTAGCTAGTATTTAGCAAACACTTTAATAATGTAACTTTTAAATTTAAGTTACCTAATTTCAATACCAAACGGGAGTACGGGACCTTAGTTATACCTAAAAAGTCATTGTAATATTATTGAATCCTTAATCCAACATTGAGCTTATATGTAAATAATTATGTGTTGCAAACTGCCATATAAGGTTAAGCCCAATTAAAAGTGATATTTTAAGATTTTCGGTAATATGGACTTTAATTTATATGATATGGTGTGGACATTTAATATGTAGAGACTTAATGGTAATTTCTATTTCTATGATGTGCTGAAATAAGAATACCTAAAGACAACAGAAAAAGTTGTCTGTATTAGTGATCTTGGTTCCCATGTCACACGCATCTTTCTATTCTCTACTGACATCCCATCATCAGAGCGAGAGAGCAGAGAGAAAATTAAAGGATTTTGTAGGAGAATGTGTTGATCTAGAAGGCTAATCACATAACTCTATAGAGCAATTAAGCACTTGGATTCATGTATGCTTCTGCATATTTTTTTTATTAATTCTTGGTGATACAACATGAATATTCTTGGATTATATGTGATGGTTTTCACCAAAAGATTTTTTGTCTAACAAGTGGTATCAGAGCCTCTTCATATTGCATCATTGAGAATTGAATTTATTTTCAATATCTCATCTTCCCAAATCTGGTATCATTGAATTTGAGAAAAATTGTGGTTGTTTTTCTAGGGATTATTTTTTTAAAAAAAATTGACAATTGTTTTGTTTTGGAAATTCGGATTGTTAAAAACGAAAAAAGCTTTGGGGCCAGCGACTGTGACAATACGGCTTTAGGCCGGGCATAGAATGACCATTAGACCACACTAGCAAGCACGCTTCGACCATTATATAAAAGTGGCGGCCTAAGCCACCACATCAAGAACAACAAAAAGAGAGAAAAAAAAAAAAAAAAGGAATGGCCTAGGCACGACCGTTGGGCCATGCCAACAGCCAAGCACACAACTTAAGAGCAGCGGCCATGGAAGAAGAAGCGCGGCATGGCTATCGCAAAGAAAAGAAAAAGATGGAATTAAGGCTTCATGATTTATATCTTGGAGGTCCCTGAGGTACTATAAATTCTTTTTGGGCAGAATGGTTAAGAAGATTCTCATTTAAGTCTTAAATTTGTTTGGGCTTAATGAAACTTAGTTTTAGGTCCTATAGAGATTGTGCTTAATAAATTAAAATGTATAGTTAAGGTTTAGCCCATGAAAATAAACGAATGAAAAAATAAAATAGGGTAGGCTTTGATTTGGGGCTAGTTCAGGATTTGGTTCGAGTTGACCCGAACTGGTTTAGCCCTATATCAGTCAATGGTTGACCGTCAACTATCAACATTAATCGTTGACCGTTGACTTGTTGACCTAATTTTTTATTTTTTAAGGATTATTTTTTGTACAATTTTAAACTCAAATATTGGTATGTTTATATATATTTTAAGTTGAATTATTCAAAGCAACATGTTGCCAAAGTTACCTCTCTTGTGGAAATTAATTTATTTTAAATATAAACGATTGTGTGTACGAAATTTCTGTAAATATCAATTGGCCAAAAAAAAGTCTATATTTGATAGAATTACATGTGCACCTATAGTAATAAACACGTGATAATTATTTAGTTCTACATGTAAATAATAAATCGACTTAAAGGAAAATTTATTTTTAGACATGTTCTTACAAGTTAATATTACTACACCAAGATATCACTTACAAGTTACAAGATATAACTTACAAATTAATATTACTACACCAAGATATCACTTACAAGTTAATATCATGTTCAAAGATGAAATATTAATGGAGTGTCCGGTATCTTGAGATGAGATTTACCTTTATTTGAATTTATTTTTGTTTTGAGATCAGTTATGTCTGCTGCTAATATTACTGCCAACATTAATTCTATTCTTATATTAAATAGCTCTAACTTCAAATCATGGTAAGAGAATCTCTTAATAGCTCTCGTAGTCATGGATTTTGACCTTGCATTAAGGTTGATTCTCCCTCATTTCTTATGGGTGAGAGTACCCCTTAATGATAAAAAGGAAATAGAAATGTGAGAGATATCAAATCGCATGTGTATCATGATCATGAAGGAGGCCATTCTAGAAGCATTCAAAGGCTCTATGTCTGAAGAGAGATAATTATAGCTAAAGAGTTTCTTATAGAAATTGAAAAGGGGTTGTCAAGAACAAAAAGGCATAAATTAATATGCTATTGGCAAATCTAATTTCAATAAAGTACAAGGGCAAAGACAAGGGCAGAAAAGGAAGAAGGATAAAAAAGCTGCAGTTACAACACCTCAACAGGAACAACAAAAGAAATTAGTTGATCCAGAAGGTATTAATTTTTCCTTTTGCGGAACTAAAGGATTTGGTTTGGCTTGTTCTAAGGTTAACTTAACTTTAACACCAAGACACACGTGGTGGATAGATTTTGGTACAACAACTCACATCAATGTGTCTATGCAGGATTGCTTGAATTGTCGAAAGCTTAATGATGGTGAAAGATACATCTATGTGAGCAATGGTAAGAAGGTTGAAGTTGAAGCGATTGAAAATTTTAGATTATTATTAAAGAGTGGATTTTATTTAGATACAAATATTTATTATTCCGTCTTTTAGATGGAATGTGATTTTCATTTCTGCTTTGGACAAATCTGTTTATTCTTATTCATTTGGAAATAGAAAATTCGGTTTATTTTATGATTTAAAAATGGTCGGTTCCATTTTTTTGTCAGACGATGCTCATCTTTATATGCTTGATACAATTGCTTTCTTTAATGAATCTCTGCAATTCAGTACACGAGGTTTAAAAGAAAATTAACCCATAGGAATTCGGCTGCATTATGGCACCGGAGATTAGGTTATATTTCTAGATGGAAAATAGAGAGATTTGTGTCAAACAAAATTCTCAACCCCTTAGATTTCACATATTTTAATATTTGTGTTAACTGTATTAAGGGGAAACAAACCAATAAAATGATATTTGAAGCCAACAGAACTTTGGATTTCTTAGAACTCATACATACAGATATTTGGGGGCCATTCCCTATAGTTTGGAATCGTCAACAATATTTTATGACGTTCATAGATGATTTTTTTAAATATGGCTACATATGTCTCCCCTATAAAAAGTCACTATCCTTGGACATATTGAAAAATTTTAAGGCTGAAGTTGAAAATCAACTCAGCAAAAGAATTAAAAGTGTCAGATCTAACCGTGGTAGTAAATATTATGGCAAACATGACGGTTCAAGTGAACAATGTCTAGGACAATTTGCTAAATTCATAAAGGAATACAGTATCATCCAACAATACTCTATATCGGTTCACTCACTATAAATGATGTTGCTGAAAGGTAAAACAGGACACGTAAAGACACAGTAAGGAGTATGATTTGTCATTTTACCTTACTAGAATTACTCTGGGGGGAAGCGCTTAAGACTACAACATATTTGGTTCCAACTAAACCGACTACCGAAATCCCTTACGAACTTTGGATGGGCAAGAAGCCTAGTCTAAAGCATTTGCATGTCTGGGTTGTCAAACTGAGGCAAGGCGTTATAGGTCGAATAAGAAGAAACTGGACTTAAGGACAATGAGTTGCTATTTTATTGAATATTTTAAACGATCTAAGGGTACAAGTTTTATGGTTGGATGCCTAAGTCAATTTTGGAGTCGGGAAATATTTGGTTCTCTGAAGATGTCGAGTTTGCCGAGGGAGATGCAGTTAAGGACTTTGTCTTTGAAGATAAATATGTTGATATTCTCATAACTGTTATTGGCATTGTTCAGGGACTCATTCTTGACTTTGATCAAGACACAATAGATCAAGACAATGCTGGAGAACGCCCACTATAAGAAGTTATTCCAGAAGAACAAACTCTATCACCTCAAGAACCTATGCCATTAAGGAAATCCACTAGAAGTGTAGTGTTAAATGACTACATTGTATTTCTCTAAAAATTTGATGGAAAATGATCTGATCAATTTTCATCAAGCCATGAATCTAACTCTCAAAAGTGGATTAATGCTATGAATGAAAAGATGAAGTCCATAAAGGACAATAGCAAATGGGAACTTATCATATTGCCAAAACGTGAGAAACTGATTGGTTGCAAATGGATATTTAAGACCAAGAAGGATTCAAAAGGCAATGTGGAGAGGTACAAGACGTGTCTTGTCGCAAAGGACTTCACACAGAAAAAAGGCATCAACTATAAAAAGACTTTCTTTTCGATTTCTTCGAAAGACTCTTTTAGGATTATAATGGCATTAGTGGCACATTTCAATTTTGAGTTATATCATATGGATGTGAAGATAACGTTTCTCAATGATGACATTGATGAGACGATCTATAAAGTGCAGCCAGAAAACTTTGTGTCAGGAGATCCAAAGAATATAGCTTGCAATTTTAAGAAATCAATCTATGGGCTCAAGCAAGCATCTCAATAATGGTATTTTAAATTTCATCAGGTGATCATCTCACTTGATTTTGAGATGAACTTGGTCAATGATTGTATATACCATAAGTTTTATAGGAGTAAGCATAATTGTTTTATTTTATATATTGATGAAATTTTGCCTGCCAGCAGCAATATAAACTTATTGTACGACACCAAGAGATTTCTAGCTCAGAACTTAGAGATGAAAGATCTTGGTGATGTCTCTTTTATATTAGGCATACAGATACACCAGGATCACTCCCGAGGTATTCTTAAATTATTACAAAAAAGCTATATCGAAATAGTTCTTGAAAGATATGGCATGCAAGATTGCAAACCAGGTAATATCGTTGTGGCTAAAGGAGACAAGTTTAGTCTTAAGTAGTGCCCTAAGAATGATTTTGATAAGAAAATGCAAAATATTCCTTATACGTTAGCAGTAAGATGTCTGATGTATGCTCAGGTTTGTACGCGATCGGATATTATACATATTACTAGGATATTAGGCAAGTATTTGAGTAATCCAGGAGTAGACCATTGAAAAAAAATCAAACGGGTCATGCGATACTTACAGAAAATAAAAGACTACATGCTCAGGTATCAGAGTCAAATCAGCTTGAGATCATTGGGTATACTGACTTCGATTTTGTTTGATGCCAAGACAATATGGAATCCACTTTGGGTTACATCTATCAACTAGCTGGGGTTGCTATTTCCTGGAAGAGTGCTAAACAGTCTCTTATAGCCTCTTCTAAGATAGCAGGAAAGTTCATAGCATGTTTTGAGGTATTTAAGCACGGAATATGGTATGAAAATTTGTCACATAGCTGTATATAATAGATGGCGTTGACAAACAACTCAAGTTATTTTTTGATAATAAGTCAGCAGTGTTGTATTCTAATAAAAACAAGAGCTCGATGAAGTCAAAGTATATAGACATCAAGTTCCTAGTTGTTAAACAAAAAGTTTAGACAATTGTCTATAGAATACATTGGCATAAACTCTATGATTGTAGATCTGCTTACTAAGGGATTGCCACCCAAAAATGTTTCATTTGCACACTGGCATGTCATTAAAGATATTCAATTTTAGAGGGAGTTTGTGATTTTAGATAATCTTATTATATAGACATTTTCAGTTTATTTGGGTTTATGAATATTTAAGGCTATTTTCTATTGAAATAAAGTTTACGCTTATTCACACTTTGATTTTAGTATGGTTTTATCTCACTAAGGTTTAAAGTTGACTAGTTGGAAATAGACATGTTAAGATCAAATTACATGAAATTTTTATATTACACATCCATATAATGATGTATGTCATTTAGTTATATTGGCATAGTAACCATTGATGGTTGAGTTACGATAGTTGTAACGAATGTCGCTTTGGTTTTATATTGGTATAATTGATGGACTGGATTGGTTATAGATACATTTTGGTAGTGATAGTAAGGTGGAGCTCATACGGTTATTTTTGCAAAGCATAATTATAAGGTTACATATATAGTCCAAGTGGGAGATTGTTGGATATTTAATCCAATATTGTTGGATCCATAATCTAACGTTGGGCTTATATGTGAATAATAATGTTTTGTGAACTATCATATAGTGTTAAATCCAATTAAAAGTGATCTATTAATTTTTTTGATAATATGGGCTTTAATGTATCTGATAAGGTGTGAGTTTTTAATTTGTAAAGACTTAAGGGTAATTTCTATTTTTATGATGAGTTGAAATACGAATACCTTAAGACAATAGGAAAAATTGTGTATATAAGTGGTCATGGTCCCAGGCCACATGTATCTTTCTATTCTCTACTAACATCCCATCATCACAAAGAGAGAAAGAGAGCAAAGAAAAAATTAAAGGATTCTCTAGGAGAGTGTTGATCTGGAAGGCTAACTACACAACACTAGAGAGCAATTAAGCACTATGGATTCAGGTACGCTTCCGCATATATATTTTTTTATTTTTAGTAATACAACATGAATATTCCTATATTATGGGTGATGGTG
>NW_006262274.1:5230562-5258887 GCF_000493195.1 Citrus x clementina
TGACTATGGATTGATTTAAGCCTTGTATTGAATTCCTGAACTGCCTTGTTTATGGAGTCTACACATAGAAAATCATTTGTACTATATGTAGGATGCAGCAATATTGCCATGTGCACAACCAACTGGAACTATTCCAAGTAGGGCTACCATTTTTGCTCCATAATTGTACAATGTCTAGCACAAAGAAGAAGCCGAAATTAAAAAGCCGAAATTGTACAATGTCTCCATAACTTGAAGATAAGGACCAAATAATAGCATTTTAAGTTTGTCTAATATTTTTCCTTACATGGGCTTGTTGCATGGATCTAACACAAGCTGCTATTCCACTATGCAATGGCAAAAATAAGGATTTTGTTCCACGGAGGCTAGAATGAAGAAATTGCAAACTTGATGAGGCCAAATAAGAGTTCATGCTCATGAGTTACCAACAATATCTTAAATGCCATTTCTACTACTAAGGTTTGAGTCAATTGTTTAATTAGTCCTCCTATTTAAAAAATGACCAAAAACACCCACAAAATTATTTTTGTAACTATTGAATCCAATTTTTTTGGGGTACTTTTGCTCTGATATATTTTAAAAATTCAAACAATGGACCAACGAATGCCATTGGTAATAATATAGAAGTAACTTCTAACTATCAAAAGAAACGATGTAAATATCTTAGGTCTTATTTTTTAAATATATGCTCGGCCAACTGGACATTAAACCCAAACCTCTTCCCTTATGGCATATTTGGTTTGAAGAAATTTAAAAAAATAAGAGGAAGAGAGGAGAAAAGGAGAAAGAAATAAGGAAATAAGAGGTCAAACCAAACAATGAAATTAAGATTGACCATCTTTTTCACTTATTTTCTCTCTCCGTCTCTCAATTCCACTCTTCTTCTCTCCTCACATTTCTTCCAACTGAACATGTACTAAATTGAATGATAAATCTGAAAAGGAAAAGAAGAATAGTATACAGTAAAACCTCTTAATAGTGATACTCCATAAGGAATCACCTCTATATAGTTATAAAAAATTATGGTCCCAATTAATGTAGGTTAGTTATAAATAAGAATGTACTCCATATTATAATAAGTTATAATTTTTCTAGATCCCATCTTAAGAAACTTGCCTCCATGTGTATACTTATCTATATATTACAAAATATATATATACTATGTAACATTAAAAGTTTATTGAGATGAAGCAAAATATTTCTCTATTGGGACAATGATTAATTCCCTCAAGTTATTACCAAATTATTAGATAGTACTTATAGAATATATATTGAGAAAATCATTAAAGAGAATACAAAAATTTAGACTTTTAACAACCGTAAAAACCTAAAACTATAAGTAACTACAAACTGAATAAAACAAAAAAACAGTAAAGGGCCATGCATATCCAACTTTATAATACCTTGTTCGTGCCCTTGCGCATCTAAAATAATCCACCAATTAGCTTGAAACCAACTTTACCCATTTGTTAGAAAACCTAACTTTAAATAAAATACATAAATATTTAAATTAACTTTATCCTGTATGCTTGAGATTCAACCTAAATATACATAGAATGATAAAAATATTACTTCCTTTGGTGAAAAAATCTAACTTGAAAGCTTGAATACATTTTTGTCTCCCTCAAATCCTTCATTTACACCTCCTACACTTAAAATCCTGTCCATTAAGTGTTCTCAGATGAATTTTTAAGGATGGAAATACTTTAGATAAACTCTCCAATTCAGTTGTGAAAGACCCAAACTCAATTTTGGAAAAATCCCCAAACCTTGATAACTTTATCTAGTCATGTTAGATGAAACTAGATACATTTATCCTTGAAGTTTAGGGTGGATCGTTTTAGATAGTATAAGAGCACTTCCAATTGAAAATATGAGGATATTTGTGACATCCCACATCCCCTGGGAAGGATGTTTAAGGATGATTCCTTCGGTGTTCAGGGTAGGTCGTTATAATTTCTCTCATTAAAGTAGCAAATTCACCAATAAATTAATTTTAATTGCTCCAAGTTTACCTATATAAATTTAGATAAAAGAACGACAAAGACGACGAGAGCAACTATTTGAAACTTTTATAATGTCATATTTTCTTTGTGTCAAACTTATGACAATGCTTGAATATCAGGGGAGGATCTGGTTGTTTATGCAGTGATGACAAGGGCTTGTTTGATTGGTTGTTTTATGATACCTTTATTTTGTGGTTTATTGTTTGTCCTCCCCCCCCCCCCCCCTTCTATGAAGATAGCTAGTTAGGGAAAGCACGTAGTTGTAGATAATAGACAAGAGCAAAACTATGTAGAGAGCCTATATACAAAGAAATTAGAATCAAATATGAGATTGAATTGAAATTTTATCAATTTTGTGCCACTACTAGAATAAAAGCTCTTTATGACGGGTATTACCCGTCATTTTCGGCATGGAATGACAGTTGAGCAACCGTCATTGATTCCGGTGTTAAGAAAAAATCATGACAGTTTTTATATGTCATGGTAAACATGACGTATTATCCATCACGATTCTGTCATCGTTGGTTTGATGAAAAAATTTCACTCATGACTAATGTTTGTCAATAACATTTCCCATTCATGACTATTTCCCATTCATGACTATTATCTGTCACGTAAACATGACATATTTAATTAAAATAATTAAATTACTTATACATTTAATTAAATATTAATTCCAAAATTTTGGCAGTAAATGAAATATATTTTAATTTTTTTATGAGAATTTATGAAATTGGTGGCAATTTTTTTGGATTATATTTTGGCGGGAATTAATGAAATTGGCACCATTCTTTTTGGCAAAAATTAAAATATATCCTTTAAATTATTATATAAATAAATAAAAACGGTACACACACATATATATATATAATTCATATACAATAATTCTCAAATCCATATCCACAAGTTTCATAAATTATAATCTTGTTATGAAATAAAAGGGTAAAAGTTTGTTTAGTCCTTATATTATGAGCTTAGTACCCATTTAATCCCTATATTTTTAAGAATACCTCAAAACGTCCTTACTATTAAATATTGACACTTATGCCATTATTTTTTTTTTTTTAGTATGCTTTTACAATTTTACACTGTTACAGTAATGTTTCTTTTTTAGATATTAATAAAAAAATTGGATTATCAAATTAAACCCAAAAATAAAATAAAAAATAAAAAACATATATATTAATTTTTGTGAGAGCTCATGTGTGTCCAAAAAAAATTAATTTTGTAAAAAATTAAGTTATCAATTTTTAAAAAAAATTAATATTTTAACTTCTCAGCAGAGTGTTCCACAAAAATTAATATATATATTGTTTTTATTTTATTTTTTGGTGTTAAACTAATAATTTAATTTTTCCTTTTAATAATGTTTAAAAAAAGGAACATTATTGTAATAGGGTAATATTATAAAAATAAGTCAAAATGAACAAAAGGTAATGGCAAGAATGTCAATAATTTAATGATAGGGATGCTTTGAGATATTTTTAAAAATATAAGGACTAAACGGACACTAACCTCAAAATATAGGGACTAAACCAGCTTTTACCCGAAATAAAATAACTACAATAACTATAGTTAAATAAATACTTCATCAGTTATTAATCTGTTTCCTAAAATAACGACTACAGTTTCTTAAATGAACAATCTTGAATCAGATTTTATAAGCCACTAGCAGCACAACTAAAACCAACAACACTGTTTGATGAAACCATCCCAATAAATCAGCAACAATCAACTGAATGAAGCACTAAACTGCCATCTCAATAAACCCTGCTTGAATTAACATCAGCACGTCAAGAACAATCTTGAATTAATAGGAAGAACAAACCAAACTACCATCAAATGTCACACATTCTCATACTTCCATCAAATGCAAGTTACATCAAATGCCACAGTCTCATACTTCCATCAAATGCAAGTAACATATTCAACAAAACCAAATGCAAGTGATCGGATGCTGGAAAACAAGAAATAAACTAAACCAAATGCCACTAGATTCACACTTCTAGTAGTTAAAATAGATGTTGTGTTTAATTAAACTACACGTAGTTTGATACTGACATTACAATGAAAATTCCATATAGGCAGGTTTCCATCCGAGAAGCATCAAAACCAAACCAATGTAATCCAGCATAATTACAAGCTCAACCCAATACAAGTAGACATTATATTTACATATCAAAACTGGCTCTCAAACCAAGCTAATATAGCCAAGTAAATGAACATGAGAATGCACAACAGGCCTACGCTAACCAAAGTATTTAATAAACAGCTCCTCACCTTATATGAGCACTCGGACATAGTTCATCCGTTCATACCGTACCTCATCCATTTCTGCCTGAGTGTAAATTAATTTTTTATTAAACTACAAATGACCAAATGATTTAACAGCAAATATGATGGACAAAAACTATTAGCCAATGATGGACATAAAACATATCACTTACATTGTTGAGCAATAAACTAGGATCGACGATAATATCCCTCATATACAGCATGACATAATATCCACACTCATAAGATCCAGGTTGTTTTGGAACCTATAATAATAAAACTCAATCTAAGTACTTAAAAAGCTATAACAGGTAGTTAATTAAAATGATAGGAAAAAGTAAATTGTATTACCTGTACAATTTTGAATTCAGAGTGCACTCTTTTTTTACCGCTCGTTGCTGCGAACATGTTGATCCCACTAGGAGTTTAAAACTTACTGTTAGAACTACTAAAATGTTTATAATGGACGGAACATTCTATGATGATTTAACTTTGATATACCTACTTTATTACCAACTCTTTAATGTGTTCTGCTGGACTATTTCCTTGCGGATCCATGAAATATCCAGTCTTTGCAGCCACATCGATCACAACAAGAATCCAATGAGCGCTATAATTAAGCGACAACTTGTAAGTAAGAAGAAATGAAAATTAACAACCTGCTTACTAATGAAAATGAATATAAATGAAAATAAATATATCCAGGATTGTAAGGAATGAATATGAATTGAGAGGGGCGAGCTTTGGCCAAACGATTAGCAATTGCTTGTGTCCTTGTTATGTGCGTTTTAAGCGCATTTTCAACTCTGCTGGGGCTAACGTGACCAGGTTCATGAAGCCAAATGGCTTGCCCATTTTATCAGCTGGAATCTTATCATATAAGCAACTGATATTCACACAAAAAGCAAGAATTAATTATTTATATAATCTTTTAATAGATTTTGATAATTAAAAAAGGAAAAAGAAATTACTTACACCATATAGACATGCATGTGATTAAGGCCTAACCATTCCATGGTAGCCAATGCATAACAATCATCCCTCCCGATATAAGCCAGACATTCACTTTCAAATACCTCATTATCAAGTGGATGAGGAAGGTAATTTGTTTTTCCTAGAATATTCAACAATGTGTTGTAGATGCTTTCACACACATTTTTTTCAATATGCATAACATCTAATTGATGTCGAACAAGCAAGTATATACAATACTCTAAATCAAAGAATATTGACGTTTTCTTCCAACAGTTGCTCGTATTACTATTAACATTTTTTTGCTTCTTGCTTGTTCATTTTCCCCATTTGTTATTGATACCTTTAACTTGTTCCCACACATCATGGCCTGTCAATAGTTTTGGTGGGTAACATTCTTCCACCTCATTGTTGAAGGCCTTTTTTTGAAATCAAAATTCATGGTTCTTAGGAAGAAAATGCCTATGGCCCATATAAACATTTTTCTTACTATATGACAATCTGCAGGGAGTTATGTCTTCCCCACAAGCTGAACAAGCATAATACCCTTTTGTCATACACCCAGACAAATTTCCATAAGCTGGAAAGTCATTGATCGTCTATAGTAAGATAGCTCGCAAGTTGAAGAATTCTTTTCTAAAGGCATCATATGCCTCAACATCAATAGCCCATAAAGACTGCAAGTCCTCAATTAATGGTGCTAGGAACACATCAATGTCATTCCCTGGTTGTTGTGGTTTGGAAAACAATAATGACAACATCATAAATTTCCTTTTCATACACAACCACGGAGGAAGATTATAAGTTATAAGGACAATTGACCAGCAATTGTATGTACTGCTTAGGGAGCTATGTGGATTGATTCCGTCAGCTGAAAAGAGCAAGACGGAGATTTCTAGATTCAGATGCAAAGGAAGGCCATTTATCATCCACTAACTTCCAAGCTGGTGAGTCAGCTAGATGACGAAGCTTGCCATAAACTCCTCTTTCATTTGCATGCCAAGTTAAGTCCTTGACAGTTTGTGGTGATTGGAACAGCCGCTTGAATCTAGGGATGAGTGGGAAATACCATAAAACTTTTGCAGGAACCCATTTCCTATATTTTTCCTTAGAACCATTTTTTTTTCTGCCACCGTGATACTCTACAAGTAGGACATTCAAAAAGGTTCTCATATTCCTTTCTATATAGTATGCAATCATTTGGGCAAGCATGTATTTTTTTCATACTACAAGCCCAAGGCAGACATAGCTTTTTTTGCCTCATATGTACACCTAGGCAATGTATTGTTCTCTAGTAACATGTCAACAAGGAGACTCAATAAATCTGAAAAGCTAGTATCGGACCAACCATATTTTCCCTTCAAGTTGTATAGCTTAACCAATGCACATAACCTAGTATATTTTTGCAAACTCGGGTACAAAGGTTTCTCGGCATCTTCTAATAAGGATTTAAAGGCCTTAGGATCATCATCAAAATGCTTGTAAGCATCATTAATCATGTTTACAGCCTCACCCTGATTAAGGTACATGTTTTGTGGGTCAACTTGATCACCTATATCAATTTTTGTCATACCAGGTTCGGTTTCCCCATGCCAAGTCCAAATAGTATAACTCTCATCAAAACCCTTAAAAAATAAATGGTCTCTAACTGTCCTAGAATGATAAAATGATAGGTTTTTACATTTGATGCAAGGACACCTTATAAAATCACCATTATCAGAATTTTCAATTGCAAAATTCATGAACATATCCACACCAACAATATATTCTGCAGACAATAACACCCATTATTATCATAGAATAAAATGCCAGTATAAGATTTTTATTTATATTAGTATAACAAAACCAAATATGCTACTGATCATGTTATGTATTTAATTACATATGACCACTAGGAGTTTTATTTTGGCTACTGATCATGTATATATTTAATTGCATATGATCAAATTTAATATTTTAATAGAAAAACAAAAACAAAATAGACTTTACTTTCATTAGTTTAATGAAATAGGCAATGTCATGCAAGGGAAATGGAATAAAAAATAGACATATACTACTCAAGTAACCAAAAAGTAGCATTATACAGGGCCAGAAAAGCAATCATATATCTATTTACCTGCTTGATTATGCAACTTAAATGCTTTTTTTTACCAAGTATTTTACAACCACTTGTCTCTAACTTGAAGAATATATAAATCGAAAGAAGTTAAACATTAATGCTTTTTGCCTGGCTCAATATTGATTATTTTTCTTTTTTAACTTTACAATACAAAAATCGAAAACATACAAGTATCAAACAATTTGGGAGACCCATGTGTGTCAAAAATGCAGCACATAAAGGTCCTCATTGTGCTTTTGACTATTTGAAAAAACAACGAGGACCACAAACCAAATAAGCAAACAACGTCCACAAACTGTAGGAAAAAAAAATATGCTCGAGACCACAAATAAAACTATTGTAGTAAACAATATATACCAACCAATTGTTTTCTTTATGACACCATCAAATTACACAAAATGACAACATTGTTTAAACCTTTGCGAAGCCTACTGCACATAAAGACGATCCGAAGCTGTACACACAATCCATGCAAAATTAGAATCACATGCAATTCAGGGCTTAATACACAATCCATGTGGAGTCAATATAATATTCATAATGATTACAAATGGTCTTTACAAAGTCAAAAACAAGTAAACAACAATTAAATTAATGACTTAAATCATCCCAATTAGACACGCAAATTAGAAATAATTAGAATCACAACCACAATTTCACATGCAACACTTAAAATCATTTAAATTTGAAATGCAAGAACTTGAATGCACTTGCATTACATCAAAACACCAAAATGAACAAGCTATCTTCAAAGCTCATAGCAATTTAGGTATTAATCAACCACAACAACCATAACCAGAATTATGACATAATTGCACCATTTTCTTTAAGACCAAAGAAATATAGAAAGTACCACCCATAGAGTCAAAGGATGCAAACCTCATGGTATTTTAATTTCACTCATGCAGCAACAGAAACCAAAAGCTTCTTCTGTGATAATAGTGGCCTCAACCTTACGGCCACATCTTTAACTGTAACAAGTACATAAGAAGTATTAGAACCTAAAAAATTTAAATAAATAAAAAAGAAAAATAGATAAAGAACCAGGACCACTCCCAAACATTAAGAATAATTATTTAGGGAACCACTGGATCTATATATATTTTCACGGCTAAAATTTACTTAGGTTCCATTAGAATGACACCCACATCTAAAAACCATCACATGCATTACCACTTAAAATTAGCTAGGGATATAACATTGCAAATTAAAAATTTGAGTGAGGCTTTTGATGCACTTACTTTTTCTCTTTCTTCTCTTTCTTCTCTAATAACAGTTGGTGTTTTGAATAAGGGGCTATTGGGTGACGGCTAATGAGTGTCAGTGCAAAGGGCTTGGTAGTTGGAGAGATTTTGTAAATTCGTAATGGGTGGTTGGTGGTTGTTATGTGCTTCGTTCAATTGATTTTCTCCAATTGGGTGATTAGGTTTTCATCAATTGAGTGAAAAATAGGGCGTAGCAGTGCGATGTTTCTTCTGTGCTTGAGAGGGTGGAGAACGAAAAAGAAAAGGGGCTACAATCGTTGCACACTCAGCAAATTTTGCTAAGTGTTGAAACAATATTTCCAAAGCAAAACGATGGCGTTTTGCTTTTCTTTTTAGTTTAAATAATTCAATTAAAAATGCTTTCACCGGTTCCAAAGCCAAGCAAAACGATGGCAATTTGTTCTTTTTTTAATTTAAATAATGCAATTACAAAGGGCATTCACTTGTTCCAACACTTAAGCAAAATTTGCTAAGTGTTGGAACGTTCTTTCCAAAGCAAACGATTGAGCTTTTTTTTTTCATTCAATTACTTAACAATGGAAACCTTGTAAATAAATTAAGTTATACATTAATGAAATATTTTTAAATAATTAACAATGACAAATTTATAATATTTAAAATTTTAAAAATAAACAAATTACATGTTGAAAATAAATATTTTTTAAATAATTCACTACAGTCCATCACAAGTTTGTGTTATGTAGATAAAACAATTTAAATGCCATGCCGTTTAAATTTTTAAAAATTTAAATTAATCAACCATGACATTTATCCATCATCTGTTTACGTTTGTTGTCTATCAATCACGAATGCATCATTAAGGCATGATATATTGTATCACGAAAATGTCATTATTTCATAATACAATCGTGACATATCCGTATCTGTCATAAAAAATCTGTCATAGATCAGCGCTTTTTTAGTAGTGTGGATAATTTTATTATTGGCCTTCTCACTTTTACATATTTTCTATTATGTTCAATCATATTTATGGAATTTTATTGATGCTGCAAGAAAAATGATTATTTCCAAGAACAAATACCTTTGGAAATACATAAATACCTTCAAAAAAACTCATTTATCAGAAAGTCACACCATTAACCATCGTCCTATTAAGTTACATTAGAAAAAAGAATTTCGATAAGTTGTCGAATAAAAAATCCATTTTCAACCATAAAACTGTTGAAAATGACATTAATTGTCCTTAAAAATGATCTCTAAGAAACCAAATAATAACATATTTCGAATTGCATGTGCTCTTCGAAATTGCACAAATTGTCCTCGGGAACGAGATTGGATAAACCAAATGATTACTATTCCACCCGTAATTTACCCTTGAAAATGCAAGACACGTGTCAGAAACATGCTTCTATTTTTCTTCAACGACTATTTAATTTATTTAATAATTTTTTTAATGAAGTATATGTATTATTAATGCAACAAAATATAGTAATAATAATACACAAAATTTATTAAAAATAGCTTTATTAATTTAAAAATAAAATCATAGAAATCACATCCACCAATAAAACTATAACAAAATATCAATTTTAATAATATATTCCCCACCCAAAAAAAAAAATCCCAAATGTATATACAAAATGATCTTGTGTCTTGAAACTTTTTCAGGCATCCTCCGACACGTCTTCTTCATCCTCTGAAACTTCTTTCTTGATTCCCTAAAACCTTTGCCTCAACCTCATCTTCTCCATTCTATCATCATCTTCATCCGAAAAAAGAATTTACTATAAAAATGAGAAAAAAATTAGTCATTAAATTATTAAATCAGTATCTGGTATATCAATATGCTATATCTGAACAGTCATTTTGTATAAAGCTTATCATAAGTACTATAACCAAGATCTGCTAAAGAAGCCTAACAAAATATGAGACTTGAGCAATGGATAATAGTCATCAGTGCAATATTAGTTATGCAGAAGCAAATATGCTATATTTGGAGTCACTAGCAGGAATTGGATTCTAATTTTGGCAAGTAATTACTACCTTCAGAAGATTTATGCACTTGCATTAAATCTGGTCCATCAGTTAGAAAACCTAGGTCAGTTTCCATAGATTTGAAAGTGAAAAAAATAAAAATAAAAATAAGAAGCTCGAAAGTAAATGAAAAATTAACAATCTGTATCTTCAAAGATGATTCTTGTGCACTTGACTTTCCCAGCAAGAGCTTTATTATTTTTTTTCAAATTCTTCACTTCCTTCTCGGAAACTATATTACAGTGATGAATGCAAACAATGAGCATGGAACAGTTGCTTCCTTCTCAAGGTTATTGCCCGAATCACATACTCCCTTAGATTCAAGGGATGGACATGTAAGCTTGGAGGATGAGCAAACAATTTTCAGGCAGATGCATATGGGTAAGCAAGCCACTTCACCTCCCAAACAAGAAGAAATCTGAACAGCAAGGAAGGACTACAGCATTGTTTTACACCACCGCTGGGCGCCTAAATGGGTTTAATTGAATCTACACGGCATAGGCTTTGAATCAATATATGATCAAATAGAAGAACAATAATTGAGGACCAATTTGAATCATGTAGCAATGCCAGCATTTAGAGCAATGGCTAAATGAGGGAAATGATTCCCGTCAGTAGAAAATAAGTCATGAGAAATCCAACACGTATAACAATGCAGACATAAGAGGCTTTGTATGGACTAAGGAAAGAAAAAAGCACATAAAAATGTATGGGCAGAGCAGAAGAGTACACCTTCATGACGTCTCTATGTCGATAAATGATTGTTTCTTTCTTAATTCGTTTAACTTAATTACTAGCAAATAGAACATATGAACTAAGTCTTGTCAAGCTAATAGAATGGAAAGTCAAGATTCTAATTTCACCATAATTTCTTTTTATTAGTCCTGCACATAAAACACACATGTTGCAAAACAAATGCTTTAAATAAAGTGGAGCAACATATATATTAGAACTTTGCAAAGTATGTAGACACCGTGGTTACATCTATGACTACAACTTTATTAGAAGGTGGAACCCCCATTGAGCACAGCCTCACTCTCCTCAAATATTTAATCACGTGGGTGTCATTGCTATTGTCTCTCAAACGCAGAGAAAAGTATACGCATGCCATTTAATCAGTTGCCACCAAGCTCAAAGAGCCACAAATTGCTTATGTGATTGAATCGTTAAGCCAAGTCTCTGCAGGAATACCTCTATCTGTCCTTTTTCATGGTCAAGATTTGGTCTTAGACGCATAGCTTTCGAGTATCAAGCTTGTGGGTGAAGCTGATGAAGAAGACACTAGAGTTTTATCATGTGCACACTTTTGTTTGAAAAATAAATCTGCCCCTGCGATCTTTTCTGCAGGGGTAAGAAATAGCTTCCCTTATTTGGGTGATATGAACACTTTTTCATTTTTTTTTTTTTTTATCAGCTCATGATTTTAATAATGCTTTCTCTATCATCTATCATGATGGATATTAGTTTTTGTATTTTTCTAATAAACTTTTTTTTTTGGGTTAGAATGCGGATAAAATTCAAGTAATTGTTCTGCTTAATACATCACGGAAGCTCTACAAAAACCAAATTATTAACCGACCCGCTGCTCTAGCTAATCTTCCGAACGCTGGCGGCATGCTTAACACATGCAAGTCAGACGGAAGTGGTGTTTCCACTGGCGGATGGGTGAGTAACACGTAAGCACCTGCCCTTGGGAGCCGAAATTAACAACCAACCGAATTACAAACCGAACCAAAAACTAAAAATACCGAACCGAAAACCAGAATGCCCACCCCTATAATCTATTATATAGATTGGCTGGGATACTGTTTAAATATCATCTTTATGTAAATCAATAAGTAGGAGCATTAAATGGTCAAGTAAAGTTACCCGAATTGTAACATTTCGCCTCCTTTAACTATCTCACACCGTCTCCCTTCTTTTCTCTCTCTGAGAAAAAGAATGAGAGTTGAAAAGTGAGCCTTTGGAGGCTAGTATTATCACCTACATAGGTTGGGTGCTTTTTCATCTGGTTTCTCTACTTTTCTTTCTCCAAGCCGTTCTTTTGGCTTGGTTTCATTATTAGTTTCGATAGCAAATAAGCAGTCTTTTAAGATGGATGCTAAAGAGCTGATTCGCAAATGCTAGGAAATATCTTTGAGTGGAGATAAGAAAGGAAGAGTATCTTTGAAAAGCAAAATGAAGGTAGCAGGAAAGAAGATTGTACATGGATGCTTAGTTGGAAAGGTCCTGGTGAACAGAGAAGTAAAAATTGTGGGGTTGAAAGCTGCCTTGCAGCAAGTGTGGAGAACCATAAGAGAAGTTCAAATCGAAGAAATGGGAGACAACATCTTCATATTCAGATTTGGAACGAATGCTGATAAGAGGAATATTTTAGCAAGGGGGCCATGGCACTTTGATAGAGCTCTCACAGTCCTAGTTGAACCAAGTGGTATTGGGGAAGTAACCAAACAGTCCTTTACTCATGTATCTTTTTGAATCCAAATACACAATATTCTTATCATGTGTATGAATGAAGAAACAATTAAAGAGATTAGTGAAGAAATCGGAAAGGTGGAGGAAGTGGGGACTAATGCTGCGAGAGAATGTTTTGGCAAGTTTATTAGACTCAAAATTTCGATTGATGTGACTAAACCACTGATGAAGGTGGTAGAATTAAAAGATGAGGATGCTGCAGAAGAAGAGAACACGGAAGAAGAAAGTACAGAAACAGAAGAAGGACGCATAGAAAATACCAAAAAGAAAGTCATTCCCATGCTAGTGCTATTTTTTTTGTGGTTGTATTGGGCATCAATACAGGGAATGTGCTCAATACAAAAATCAAGCTAGAAAAGAAATGGCTTATGGGCCATGGCTGAGAGCGATTACAATGGCAGAAAAGTTGAGATTGAACAGAGGAAGGGAAAGGTGGAAGAAAGAAGCCAATAAACAAAGTAATGAGGGGTCAATACAAACAAGTAGGGGTGGGTATAAACCCACAACCCATGGGTTTACTCAAACCCAAACCAAATTAAATTGTTTGGGTTAGGTAAATCATGAAAATGGGTTAGATGGGTGTTTTATATAGAAAATCATTTCATTATGGGTTGGGTATAGTTTACCCATGGGTTATGGACAAACCCCAACACTCAAAATTTTCAAATGAAATAAATGAAAACAAAATAAATGAACACAAATAAGTGAAAGGCCACCGTTAAATTTTTTGCGGCGTGATCAATTGTCAACAGTTAGAAAATGAAAATAACAGTAAAAATAAATTTAAATTAAATAAATATTGTTGTAAATAACATAAATTTGTTTTCTTATTTACAAAAATTACATGAATAGAAACTAAATAAAAAATTAAGTATTAAAACAAGAAATATATGTTTTGATATGAGCAAAAAAAATTAATAATAAAATTGTTTCTTGTAATTATTTATTTTGTGAACATTTTCTTATAATAAACATTTTGTAATATTTTAAAATTAAATGTAAAATCTTATAATAAATTTTTATTTGTCATTCAAGTTTTCTTATAATAATTTTTTTATCATTTTACTAATAATCTTCTTATATATTTATTATAAGAAAATTTTCACAAAATAAATAAGTATAAAAAAATTTTATTATTAATTTTTTTGTTCATATCAAAACATATATTTCTTATTTTTAATGCTTTATTTTTTATTTTGTTTCTATTCATGTGATTTATTTAATTTATAATAAATATAAATAAAAGAGTAGTTGAAAATAAGGGTAATATTGTAAACTTATACTATTATGGGGGTTTTTGGCCATTATAAAAACAGAAGGGGGAAAAATGATATATATTGATTACTGTAGGCGGAAAAGTGGCAATCTCCCTAAAATTAAGTATATAAGTAGACAACATAACGCAAAACTACCAAAACGATAAATAAAAAAAAATATTACATAATAAATAACAAGTTGCAAAATTTATTATTAGATTGTTAATGTCATGTTTGTGAAAGTTTATTATTAAAGTGTACGTTCTTATTTATTGAGAAATAATAATTTTTGTGATTAAACTTTATTTTGATTTTCTAGTATTCTTTAATTTAAGGATGAAGTTATTGTAAAATTTATAATTTTTATCCATTATATTTTTTTATATTTTAATATCAATTTAATAATTAATAACAATTAATAATTATTATAATTTTGATATAATTAAATTTTATTAAAATAAAAATTATTTTGATAATAAAATTCAAACCAAATCCAAATCAAACCCAAATGGTTTGGTTTGCGTTGGGTTAAAAATATTTGGGTTGGTTTGAGTTGGATCTAAATTTTTATGGTTTGATTTGAGTTAACTTAAAATCTAATCCAAACCAACCCATGCCCACCCCTACAAACAAGAGTTGAGGCCAACCCAGAATTGAAGTAGAGTTGAGCAAGAGACAGCATCAGTGATTCAGAAAACGAAGCCAAGTTAACTCGGATTCAAGAGGATTTGAATACGGGTGGGCCAAGGATGGAAGAGACGGAAAAACCAAAATGGTCAGAAAAATGTTGTCAAAAGCTGATGCAGCCAGTTGGGATTGACATAGTACCTCAAAAATAGAGAATTGAGGTAGGAAGAACATGCACAAATGAGAGGGAATATGAGATGGGAATTGGACAAAGAAAAAATGAGAAGGAAGAAAACAAAATTGAACATAACCCAAATGATAAGGTGGCCCAATTAGAAAAAACACAGCACAAGCCCATCTTGAAACAAAATGTGGGGAAAGTGAAGAGTTGGATGAAGCACACTCTAAGATAAGGAAATAGAAATAGAAGCTCCAAGCACGGACAATAGTAAGAAAAATGGGTCCAGACAATGGGCCAAAGAGCTTAAATAGGCCTAAGGAAGACAATTGCGGGGGAAGTCCAAATGAAAAAAAGAATAAGAATGTGCAGTCCAAGACATATTAACTTTTGCTCCTCAATAACAAAGAGTAAAATCGGGATGGAAATAAAACAAGATAAAGACGTGGAGATGACAGCAGCAACAAAGGTGGAAGAATTAACGGCGGAGGCTGGTTGCCAGCCCCACCGACAGTTATGAGAGCTTTAAGCTGGAACGTTCGGGATTTGGGAAATGACTAAGCGTTCCATGAAACCCAAAAGATTCTCCAAATGCATAGGCCTGAGGTTATGTTTTTGTACGAAACTAAAATGAGGACCGGGCAAATGCAAGGTAAAGGTAAAAAGTTAAACATTGAGAATTGCTTTGCTATTAGTAGTAGAGGTAGAAGCAGTGGTTTACCATTGTTGTGGAAATCAGAAGTAATGGTGAATATAAAATCTTTTAGCCAGCACCATATAGATGCAGTAGTTCACTCTGAAAATGGCAGCCTGTGGAGGTGTACGAGGATTTATAGGCATCCTGAAACAGACCAGAAACAACATACATGGACTTTATTGCGAAGATTAGCCATATTATTCTCTTTACTATGGCTTTGTTTGGGAGACTTTAATGAGATCTTAAAGCTAGATGAGAAGACTGGGAAGAATGATAGGCGTGTGTCTAGTATAAATGAATTCCGCGAAGCTGCTAATGTATGTGGTTTAAAAGAATTAGGCTGCAAAGGCTATCCATTTACATGGTCTGACAGGATGTTTGGTCCACATTTGGTAGAAGAGAGGTTAGATAGGTTTCTATGTTGCAAAGCTTGGGGAAGTATGTTTCATGAAACAGCAGCATAACATCTCGAGACGTGCACGTCTGATCATAGTCCAATTCTGATGATTGTGGAAGAAAGGGGCAGAAGCAAAAGGTACATCAAAAGAACTTTCTCAAGGGTCCATTGTGAAGAAATGTGGAGCCCTTATGAGAAATGTCAAGAGATTGTCCATGATGAGTGGAAAGCGAAGAGCAACTGGAACTGTGAAGATCTAATTACTCAATATAAAAAGACAGCAAAAGATTCACTAGCCGAGTTACAATTGTGGAGCAAAGAGGAATTTCGGGTCAGAGAAAAAAAAATTGAAGAAGCTGTTAAAAAAGTTGAAGGCTCACAGAGAGAGCAGTAACCAATAAGGCAATAGAGAAACAAATTGATGACTTGCTTATTGATGAAGAAATTTATTGGAGACAGAGATCAAAGGCTGTGTGGTTACGGGAAAGAGACATAAATATAAAGTTTTTCCACTCCAAGGCTACTTCGAGAAAGAGGAAAAAAATGATTAGAGGAATTGTTGATGAAAACAACCAATAGATAGAAGAAGCTAATGAAATTGAGAAGATATTTTGTGAGTATTTTGACAATTTGTTTACCTCTAATAATCCAACGAAGCACCAGATGGAGTCAGCACTTAAAGACATGCCTTGTAAAATTTCAAGTGCGATGAATGCACAACTCAATCAGCCCTACACAGAAGCAGATATCATAGAAGCTTTGAGTCAAATGCATTCAACAAAAGCCCCCAGTCCAGATGGTCTTCCAACAACCTTCTTTCAAAAGCATTGGAAGTCTGTGAGCCAAGGAGTCATAGCTACTTGCCTACATGTTCTTAATGATGGAGGTAATATCACCCCCCTGAATCACACATATTGCTTTAATTTCGAAGGTTGACATGCCTAGGAAAGTGGGGAATTATAGACCTATTAGCCTTTGAAATGTTATTTATAGAATTATTGCAAAAACTATGGCAAATAGGTGAAACTAATTTTGAATCATGTTATCTCCCTAACTCAAAGCGCCTTTGTTCCTAATAGACTTATAACCGACAATATAATTATCAGTTATGAATGTCTTTATAAAATAAGGCTTAGTAAAGGGAAGAAGCATTGGCTAGTAGCTTTAAAATTAGATATTGGCAAAGCATATGATATGGTGGAATGGAACTTTTTGAAATGTACACTAGAAAAAATGGGGTTCTCCTCAAAATTTGTGGGGCTGATTATGAGGTGTATAATCACACCATCCTCTCGGTGTTGATAAATAGGGTGGCTAAAGGTTTGATTAAGCCGCAAAGAGGGCTAAAGCAATGATGCCCTTTGTCTCCATATCTTTTTATTCTTTGTGCAGAGGCTTTTACTAATCTCTTTAGACAATTTGAATTACACAAGCATATTCATGGAATCAAATTCGGCAATGAGTTGTTTATCATTCACCTATTATTTGCAGATGACAGCTTGATTTTCGTAAGAGCTACAAAAGAAGATTGCTTGAGCTTGAAAGGAGTTTTTTATTGTTATACTACTACTTTAGGCCAAATTTTTAATTACGAAAAGTCATCCATGTTCTTTAGTCAAAACACAAAGCAGGAGCTGATCTCTGTGATAAAGAACATTTTCTAGTTGCAAGTGGTCTCCCGACATGAGAAATACCTTGGGCTGCCCTCTATGGTTGGAAGAAACAAGATCAACTTTTTCAACGATAACAAGCTTACAATTCTCAGCAAGATATCCAGCTGGCAAGCAAAACTTTTTTCATGTGGTGGAAAAGAAATTTTGATAAAAGCAGTTGCCCAAGCAGTGCCGGCATATGTTATAAGTGTGTTTAAGCACCCATTAGGGCTCTGTGAAGATATGCAAAAAGCTATTGCTCGGTTTTAGTGAGGAAATAGCAAAGATCATAGGCTAATTCATTGGCCAAGATGGGAGAGAATGTGTTAGGCTAAGAGTAAAGGTGGAATGGGATTTCGAGATTTGTCTAGTTTCAATCAAGCCCTAGTAGCAAAAAAAGGTTGGAGGATTATTCAAGTGCCTGATTCCCTGGTAGCGAAAGTAATGAAGGCTAAATGTTTTAAACACTCAAGCTTCATGAAGGCAAAAATATGCTCTTACCCCTCTTTCATATGGAGGAGTATTCTTTGGGTAAGAGAAGTTGTTGAGAAAGGATTGAGGTGGAGAATTGGAAATGGTGAATGGGTGTAAGTGTATCATAGCATATGGCTTCCAAGACCTGACACTTTCAAGCTGATACCTCCCCCCCCCCCCCCCGAAGCTACATTTAAAGACAACTGTTTCGGAGCTCATAAATGAAGAGCATGAATGGAATGAAGAGCTGATTTCGCAGCATTTTTTGAGAGATGATGCATAACATATTACAAAAATCCCTCTCCCAAGGTAGCCAAACCCGGATCAAGTGTTGTAGCACTATGACAAGAAGGGTGAGTACTCGGTGAAGAGCGGTTATCAATTGGCTTTAAAGATGAAATTCCCAAACAAGCCAAGCTGCTCAGAGGAGAAGCAAAACTCATGGAACTCTATCTGGTATCTTCAAATACCAGAAAAAGTCAAGATCTTTATATGGAGAGCAGCTAATAACTTACTGCCAACTACAGAAAACCTATGGAAGAGGAAAGTTGTGCAATTCCCTTGGTGTCAGAGGTGTAATAGAACGGAAAAGTCTATTTTTCATACTCTATTAGAGTGTAAAGCCTCTAAAAAAATATGGCAGCTGACATGTTTCGAAGAGGATATCAGGCTTTGTAAGAACATGGATGTTTTTAGCTTATTTCAAGCTATGACGGTAAAAATGAACAAGGCTGAAATGATTGTGCTGGAGCATTTGGCAATTAAGGAATCTCCTCATTTTTAAAAGCAAAAGAGAAGATTCCCAATCATGAGTTGTGGTAGTAGAAGCAGTTGTGCAAGCCTACAAAAGAATTCAAATGCCACACATGCAAGAAAGTTCAAGATATGACAATGTTGTCCAGAAGTGTTGGAATCCTCCACCAACAGGCTAGTTCAAGGCTAACGTGCATGCCGCAGTGAAGACTGATCAGCAAAGAACTAGATTGGGAATTGTTATTAGGAACTCAGAGGGCAAAGTTGTAGCAACAGTTATGAATACTACAAAATTTTTGGATAACGTGGATTATGCAGAAGCTGAAGCGTCTCAGTTCAGGTTGGAGACAGCAGAGCATGCAGGATGCATTCCGGTGATTATGGAATCTAATTTGCAAGAAGTTGTGAACTTAATCTCATGCAAAAAAAGTATAAGAACTGAGATTTAGTTTAGGATCGGATCAAAAGATTAAAGCAAGTGAAAATGCAATATACTCCAAGAAAATGTAATAGTGTGGCTCACTCACTTGCAAAACTAGCTTTAGAGCTCAATGATTTTATTTTTGGGGGTGGATGATATACCAACCTAGTTTTTGTATCTTTTCACAGAGTTGAATGAATGAAAGTATTACTTTCTCTCCAAAAAAAAAAAATGGTCAACTGATGTTTTTCTCATATGATAAATACTATCATTCATCCCAACATTTGTTTTTATAGATAACATTATTTGAAGAGTAGGGATATATGCATGTACGCACAGCTCTACTCCAATTAACATTGAATTTATTTAATTCACCACTTGCATCAGAAGTAATAAGATGTAATAACAAAGTTTACATTGGTGCTATGAGATAGTGTCACATCATCTCTCACATTAATTGAGACATAAACTTTGTATTAATGCCTATAAACATATCATCAGTGTTATTTGAAATTTTAAACATCAAAGCCGAGCTAGTTGACGAATATCAATGGGATGAGTATCAGATGGAAGCAGGGAAACGTATGATCTTCCGGCAACAACCAAGTTGGCAGCCTCAGTCGGATGAGTTGCATCATAGAAAACTTCTAGAGCTCTTACAGGACATGGAGGGCTGAAAGGGATACATGTCAAAATACCACCATTATTTGCTATATTGGCAACCGAGCAGCAGGGATTTGGTCCCTGTAAGCCAGCTAATGGACCTGAAGAGATTCCATAAACGTTTACATAGATAAATTTGGCATCCTGGAGATTGTGATTCAGGTTATCGACCAGGGTTTTAAGCCGTGTGTTGAATTCTTGAACTGCCTTGTTTATGAAGTCTACACATAAAGAACCATTGGTGTCATATGTAGCAATGTTGGCGGGTGTACAACCAATTGGACCTATTCCGAATAGGGCTACCTTCCTTGCTCCATAGCTGTACAAAGTCTAGCACACAAAGAAAGAACCAGAAGTTTTGAAAAGAAATAATGCAAATTCCAATTTACGAAAATCTGAAGTGAAATATCTGTTGAGAAATTACTAGATAGAAAATTTCAAGATTGGAGGTAAGGATCCAAATAATAGTATTTAAGTATTTAAAATACCATCAAAATTATGTTAATTTTTTAGGATTTTTTTGCTCCAGTATAATTTTGAAATTCAAACAATACACTGGCAGATCCTAATGGCAGTAGTAATATAAACAAATAACTTTTAAGTATCGAAAGTAATGATATGGATGCTTTTGATAGTCTTTGCTTACATCTCGGACCAATTAGATGTTTAGCCTAAACTTTTTCGCTTAAATGACTTATCAATCTGAAAGGAAAGGAAGAATAGAGAACGTCTTTTTTTTTTTAATGCAGACACACTGTTAAGCTGTGTGGTTTAATAGAGTTAATTTCCAATACGCTATAAAAACCATGTAGTTGAATAGTATTAAAAATTAACTTTATTAAACCACATGGCTGCATGAAAAAAAAAATGAGAGCGTTCACACGACAAAAAAACTCTATGTTTGTGTATATAGACACACACACACAGATATATATATATAGGACAACCGAGATAGTAACCTTTAATTGCTGAGAATATTGTTCAATGAGAAGTGCGGCATATTGGTCTGGCATGTGGAGGCGACTTGTAGGGTAAAATTGAGGCATCAAGTAGTTGTTAATGTAATCGTTGTTGCCAATTCCCACTGTATAAATGCATTTGCTCAAGTTCTTTTCAGTTGATTTCTCATCGCCCAGTAGGCTTACTATGCGAGAGACTGTTGTTTTGTGATTAAGTAATTGCTTACTGAAGCTAATTACAGTGCCCTGCCAGAATTTTTTTTTTTTTTCAAAACAAATTATAAATAAGTACATTTGACGAGCATATTAGTAATCGTAATGTACTTCATACTTATAATATTTCTTTTACCCAGGCACTAGAGTTACTGAATTCTTGCATGTATCGTATGCATACAAAAAATTAACTTATTAATTACCTTTTGAATACTGAATCAATTACTGTTAGGAATCAGAAATGAAAATAAATCTTGATTTGAACTAATTACACAAAATTAGTTGAACACAAATCCTAATTCATTTGTTATAATGATAAGACATACTTTTTTTTTTTTGGGAATAGGATAAGACATACTTTTAATAACTAACAACTACATTAAAGAAAGATATAAATCCAATTAAATATGTATTTATTACACATGGAAGTCACATTCTTTTGTTCTTTTTCTTTTTTTCGTTTTTTCTTTTTTCCTTTGTGAAGGCTCTCGATAACCAAAATAATCTCAACGCTTAACTTGATCGTACCATGTATAGCCAATATTCACTAAATCCTAATAAAAAAATCTTTCTCAATCAACGCCATCCATAAGCCAAACCAAGGCAATTACATAATGCATATATGACAAGTATCATTATCATTAATGACATGTATATACTTAAAAGTATCATATATAATTAATATGAAATCAAATTATGGAAGAAATTAATAATTAATATATAATGAATTATTATTTTCCTTTTATGTAATCTATATATAAAGACACACACATCATGCATATGCAAATAAACTTTTAGATAAGATGGCCATATGTATTATCTAATTCAGATATCAATATACACACATATTAACGTAATTGTATTTGTTAATAATGTCATAATGCTTACTAGGTTTTGTCCCGTTTCATCCCGAATTCCAGCTCCTCCAGATGCGTAATTTACACCTTTCAGAATTTCTCGACAACTGGCAGTTGCGAAAGATGGAATGTACTCAACAAACCCCATAAGTTCAGCTGCAAAAACAAGATGACCCCAACATCATATGTGTGCGTGTGTGTGTGTGTGAGCGCGCGCGCTTTTAATTTGTACACTAATTATTAGAACGTGATGAAACATCAGTTATTAGATTTCATTTATGGAACAAAAGAGAAAGAAAGAAGAAGACCTGTAATATCAGCAATGTTTCGACCATTCGAAAACCTCCCCGTTGGCCCTGTCGGAAAGTCAATCCCATACGGCAGATAATTGGCCTTAACATTGGTTTGGAGGGCATTGTTATTGCCATTATCGAGTAATGAATCTCCAAAAATGAAGTAACATGGCACTTGTTGCTCTCCATCAACCCTGCTTATAGTTGACAAGTTCAATATTATCATCAACACTATTACTAGTGCTAGATGCCACGTTTTTGTTCCCATGGTCATGCTCATTACCAAGATCAGAACAAATCCAAACGTATAGAAATTATTGAAGTTGAGATGTACAAGAAAGTACGACTATGCACGTCTATGGAAAAAAGTATAATAGAAGTTGGATATCGAATCTTTTGAAATCAGAAAATAATATTAATAATCAATGGGCCTTTGATCCAGTGGAAGAACCCTTACACTTACAATGTTGAGTGCAAGGGTTCGAGACTCCGTAAAAACATTTATGGGGGTTATTTACAATTCTCCCTCAATTATCAAATAATTGAGTGGAGCCAGTCTATCCCTCACGAAATGTGAGTGAAGTGGACAGCTCTCGAATATTTGAGAGGGTTTGAAGAATTTGGGCAACGTTTCAGAGGAGTACACGCCACGAAGATGTCTCAATTGTAGAATGTATTTATAAATATTAATTGTAATACCTACAGTCATGTATAACAGTATTCAAAAAAAAGAAAATAATATTAATAATATTATTGTAGTGGGTTAATAAGGATATATCGGAAAAAGATTATGTATAATTAGGCCAAAAAAGTTGTTTTAGTAGTTAAAGATAAACAAAATTTGTTGGTTAAGGGAAATAAATTAAATTATAGCCAATAATTATTGGTGA
Organism: Citrus x clementina; assembly: GCF_000493195.1. Taxonomy (NCBI): domain Eukaryota; kingdom Viridiplantae; phylum Streptophyta; class Magnoliopsida; order Sapindales; family Rutaceae; genus Citrus; species Citrus x clementina. Next base: position 5,253,999 of record NW_006262274.1, read on the forward strand.
AAGAAAATGATGCTTTGAGGATCAGTGAAGATCTGGCTCTACAGAAAAATCCAGCTATGTATTTCATTTATAAAGTACCTTTATGAAACTCGTTGCATCTTGCCAGCTTATTCTTGTTTGTTTATTCATTTTAGACTTTTAGTTGTTTTAATATGAGAGTATTAATTTCAAATAATAATAGTAGGATGAGACTATTGACTAAGAAAGCTGGCTAGGTAGCCAGTCCAGCAGGACAAGAAATTCCAAAAAATAATTTTTAATGTATCTTCGAATGATGAAGAAATTGGCATTAATATTTTTTTTTTTAGGGTGCAAGTAATCAGTCATCTAATGATCAGATAAAAATCAACCAGTTGACTCAACTTTTGTTGTGTTCTATGACTCCTCCATTTGAAGATATCTGTCTAAGTAATACAAAACGGCATAACATGCACCAGTGGTCTAGCGGTAGGGTAAGGCCCTGCCAGGGTATAGACCCGGATTCGATTCCCGGCTGGTGTACTCGTGATGGAGCGATGAAGTTAACTCACAAGTAATGGATGGGTCCATTACCACCGTCCGATAACTTGGCGACAGCAAGTGCCGTCTGAGCTCTAAATATTTTGATTTTTTTAGGTTGTATCTGTTGCATTATTAAATTGAGGGATTAAATATTACTTTATCTAAATCTAGTCCAATCCATTTCAATCTAATTATATTTTCATCCACTTCAATTATTAGGGTTTACTCATACCTTTCATACGACAACCTATAAATAAAACCATAAATTCAAGTACGATTAATGATATTTGACCTTTTAATTTATTTCATTAAACCTAAATTTTTAATTAAATTATTTATTTTCATAATTACTCTTGTTAAAATTAAAATATCTATTCTTTTTTTTCCTTTCTTAGTCATTTCTTTGTCTCTTTCAAACATCACATTATCCCCACTACCTATCTTCATCACCAACGAGTTCATTGTCACCATCACTCACCACCATCAATCCATCACTATCTGCTATACAGGATGGATTTTATTGGTACAGTTTTATTTAAATTTTGTGAATAAGTGGTGGGATCGATTTTATCGCCGAATAAAAGTGAAGTGTAACATATGCAAACTTGCTTTATAATCTTTTATTTATTAAGCGTTGAAAGCCCAATGATTCCTTATAAATAAGTCCGAAAAAATAGAATATGCTAAAAAAAAAAAAAAGCGCTAACCATTTTTTACACGAGAAGCCATGGGCATGAAAGAAAGAAAATGGGAAAATTTTCAAGGTTTGGGGATTTTGCCAAGAATTAAATATGGATCTTACACAACTAAATTAGAGAAATTATTTTAAAGTATTTTAACCGCTAAATTTATTTGGGAACATGCATTAAGAAGGAACTTAAGTGTAGGAAGTGTACAGAGAAGATTTGAGAGTGAGAAAAGTGATTCAAGCTTTCAAGTTGGATTGATTTCTCACCAAAGAGAGAAAGATTTCTATCATTCTATGAATATTTATATTGAATACATGGGAATGAAGTTAATTTAAAGTTTTATTTAAAGTTAGGGTGTCCATCAAATGCATACAATTGGTCCAAATCTAAATTTTGTAACTAGTAGATTATTTTAGGTGCATAAAGGCACCAACAAGGCATTGTAGAGTTAGAGACGCGCAGCCCTTAGTATTTCTCGTAAACCTAGTCTTGAGTTTTCTCAATTTTGTAAAGTAATCATACCATCTCCTTGATTTAAGAAGAGCTGCGAACAAGATTCAGTCTACAGAAGTAGTCAATAATTGAGCTTGAGAGTTGTAGTTGTGAGTAGAATATACTTAACTTACATTTTATATTTTCCTTATGATTTTAATTTTAATAAAGTAAAGCATGTTTACAAACCAATATTTGATAATTCGATTAAGTTTTCTACAAATAGATTTTACTTGCATATTGATGTGTTTCTTGAGGCGTGATAAATGAGGATTTTTTTAATTTTAGACGCATGAGTATATTTTAGTAAAAAGAAATATAGATTTAAACTATTTTTAAAATACTTATATACATGTGTAAAAAAATTTGTTTTAAAAAATCATTTGACAGTATCCTTTTCCCCGAGATACAGAGATGAGAATAGAGATGCAGTTATACACATTCAATTATTGAGATACAATTAAGCTAGAAGTCTTTGGGTCTATCTGAATACACACAAAGCTTTGAGTCTCGTGACTGAACACTTTTGCCCTTTAGGGGCCATCTTATGCACACGATATGATGAGATTGGATAAGATATATGAGAAATCACGAAATTGGTTTGTCGATTATAGCTTCAGGAATGCCAGTACACTTTTAATTTGTCATTGTACCACCTGTGTTAGGTTTGGTATGACAAGTTTATTCACCTAAGCACTTATCATATACATATGTTATTTCTTGATATGAGTTTCATCATTATTACGTATAGCATCATATATTTGTTTTTAATGTTAGTTACTTAATTTAAAGTTAAAACAATTTCTTACGTTTATACATATAGTTTGAAGAAATTGTATATTACAATAATATAATAATTTTAAAGTATGTTTATTTTCCAAACCTATTATCCATTTACCAAATTTTATACTCACCTGTTTCACTATTTTTTCTCCCTATGGGAGGTTTCAGGTACACCACCCAACCTAGCCACTATAGTTATTTTGAGTTTCGCCCACATGATGGTACAAGGAGACATAGATGATATTATTAGGTATTTTGATCATCTTATTTTTGGATTGTCTAATTATACTATGATTGGATAAATCATTATGTATGGTGGCATTAGCGACAATATAATCTTTTAATACTTTAGAGATGTCAGGTGATATTTGGATGAGATCATTTAATTATATTATTTATATGGTTAAGAAGATTAATCAATAAAGTTGATTGAATATTGGATTAATTTAAGAGTGCTTATTTTATAAATTTGCAGGTTAGAAATATAACAAAAAATATAAGAGAGATTACACAAACTTTTAGGTAAAAATTCTTATTGATAAAATTTTTAGTCTTGTTAAATATTGGATGGACTCGCCTTAAGAGTTTAGGGAAAGTTGTTTATGAAGTTAGTAAACAAGTTACAGTGGAAAATCTTTGCCTTGATGAAGAAAGAAGTGAACCAGAAGAAGCATATACTACATACTAATATGCCTTCATCATCTATTTTGTTCGTGCTTATGTCGTGTCGTGCTTGTGTTGTGCCTCATGAGCATGTCTCACAATCCTTTGAGCTTGATCTTAAATGAATCACTCTGACTTTCAAGAGTTGTTATCATCAAAACTAAGATTTGCATGACTCTTTGGGTCAACAAAGGATTTTATCAAGCCAAATGTAGGTTAAAACTATAAATTGGTTAAAAGCTAGATAAAAGTTAAGTTAGTTAACAATTTATGGTGGAAAATTAAATTGCCTTGTAAATAAAAAAGAAGTGCATTAGAACAAGCATATAATATATACTAAAATGTCATTATCATTCATTGTGTTCGTGCTTGTACCATATTGTGTCATGCTATGTCTTGTGTTGTCCAGCTCATTGGACATCTCTAATAATGTAAATGAGTAAAGCAACCCAATCCAATTCAACCAAGGAAAAGACGAGTTCTTTGATATATTCAAAGATTAAAAAAAAATTATGAAAAGAGTTACAAGAACGGGGAGTGAATTGAAGAGATAATTGTCACAAAGATCCAAGTTCTACAAGTGAGTCAAGCCACCGAGTCGACTCAAGATGGTCTCATTCAAGCCATTATTTGACAAATCAAAAGTTGTGTTGAGATGATTTCCAGGAAAGTTAGATGATCGAATTGACTCAAGATAAAACAACTTATTTTCATCTAGAGACAATGGTTCCAGTCGTTTAAGGTTAGATATTTGAGAAGAGAACAAGTTTACCAAAGAGAAGGTTTTAGGAAAGATCAAGGACTATGAGACAAGGTTTTAGGAAAGATTAAGGACTCTGAGACATAAAAGAGAGAAGAGGAAAACAGAAATAGGGCCTTTGAATAATAGAACCAATGAGATTACTCAACCAAGTTGGCAAGTAACAATAGCCCAATGACAATATGGGTTCATTTTGTTCAATGAAAGAATCTTTTGGTAGTTTTCAAGTGAAGAAGCTTTTGGTAGTTTTCAAGTGAGTCTCTAAAAGAAAAGAGATTTTCTTTCTAAATATTGGTAGTAATGGACTAATGGCGAACTAATTAAAGTAGTATTAGTATAAAAAAAATTAGATCTATTTTATAAGTGTAGGCAGATTATTATCCTAAATTAATTAAACTAATTAATTTAAGTGCAAGTAATAAAAATGATAGAAAATAATGCATACAAAAATCTTTACATGGTTCAAAAAATAATCCTTTATCCGTGTGGACACATCTAGATATTATGGAGTTCACTAATGGTGCATTTACTTTTAGAATTGGAGAATCAAGATTTGGAATCGGAATCATTGCAACATTTACTTTACAAAATAGAGATGGGAATGAGAATCGTTTGAGTAGGGTCCATAGGAGAATAAGAGTATGATCTCTGGAGAACTTGGGAATCAAACTCATTTCTGGATCTAGCATTTTTACCCCACAAAAATTTCATAACTCCAATTTTGTTCTCAATTAAAAAAAAAGAAATTCAAAACCAACAACCATTGTTAATTGAAACAAAGAGCCACAACTATTGTATGTTGGTCATTGAATGCAGAAGAGCCTCACACCACTACAAATCATTAGCCTTGTGCCCTACAAATTGTCACTAATCATCAGCCTCACACTAGATTAGACCATCGCTGATTGTCAAAGATGTGATTGTGATGATGTTGATGAATATTGATGATGAGATTGATTATGCTGATGAATGCTAATGATGAGATTGATGATGTCAATGAA
>NW_006262274.1:5259302-5289031 GCF_000493195.1 Citrus x clementina
AAGTAATAACAACAACTCCATTTAAGTAAAGGTATTTAAGTAATTGGAAAATATCTACTCCAAATTGAGAACAAAGTAACCACTACATTAAGAGTACAACTCATTCCCATTACGATTCCTACAATGAAAGTAAACAACTTATGTGTATTCCCATTACCCATTCGATGCCAACCCATTTTAATTCTGGACTATTTTGATTACTAATTAGTAAACGCACCATTAGTATATAAAGATTAAAACTTATCGGACTTACACAACGTAAGACTTCATCTTATATTTTGTTGCAATATTATTGAATCAACTTAGCAAAAACTTACAAATCCACCTTATTTTAAAAATGGAAAATGATATATGTACTAAGCTTATTAAAGCTTGAGAAGACCGAAAGGACATCACTGAGTATGTTTTGGAATTTTAATGAGTCTCACGTGTTTTTTCATGTGATAAAGAGTAAAAATAAAATAAAATAAAATTCAGCCAAAAAATCCCCTAATCCATGATCTTCCAAATTGTTCCCCAAACCCAAAATCGCAGAATTCCTTATACCCAAATCACTCTACAACACCATTCTAGCTTCTTCACTTGTCATCACCATCTAAGTATGTTTTATTTTTATTTTTTATTTTTGTGGTATTTTATTTGTAGGGTGATGGCTTTTGTTTGATAGCATTTTATCTTGATCTTTCATGAAAATTTTAAATTGATGATGGCTTTAATTTTGTATAAGCTTTTTGAGTGTTGAAAAATGTACATTGAATATTTTATATAGCTGAATTTTATAGTAGTAAAAAGTTGCAATTTTGTGTTCTTTGTATTGAAATTTTTCTAGCCAGCATATGATTGCCTAATTGATGATAGTTTTATGTTTGCCAACTCCAATAGTCTCTTAATCACAATGTTATCTAGCACAAGTGAACTTTAAACTCACTACAAGTATGTGAAAAAATATGGTAATCATAAGGAGTTGTTAAATGTAATAACTTTGAATGCGCAGAAGACCGAAAGAATAGCAAAGAGAAAATTGACTTCTTAGAAAGTTAGCATTGCAGATAGAATGATTATCTATTAAATTTCAGTTATTTCATAAAGAACTTGAATGGATGCTACAATGTGAACTGCTAAGGTGATTGTTCAAAAATGAACTATGAACAAAATGGACAACAATGGAAATTTCATTAAAAGAATTGTAGTGGTTATTGTACTATGTTTTCTATTTAATTGTTATTTCTAGTTGTTTGAATTTGAACTTATGTATTAGATAAAGATTTGTTTAGACCAAACTTAATATATGTCTTAGTGAATATAGTTGATCTTCATGTGGTTTCTTTTTGTTCTTAATCCTGCTCTATTCATAGAGCATGTGAAATCTGCCTCAGTTGTTTGTTTGAGCTTGACCTAGAAACTAATATATTATAGGCACTTCATCAACATTTGTTTCCCCATTATCTTTCATTTTCTTAATCGCTTTGGAAAATTTCTTTGGAAAGACAACAAGAAGTTCTTTAGAAAATCTTAGGCGATACATTTTTTAAACACTACTTTTGCACAACAATATACATGTATATAAACACCACTTTCGTAGCTACATTACCCAAAAAATTCAAATTACAATTTAACATCATCAAGCATCATATCCATTATAAATGTTTCATTATCAATTAAAAAATAAATTATAATATTTGAAATATTATCCAAAGCACATTACATCACTTTTACGGTAACTTTATTAAAAAAAATCGAAAATATACCAGCATGTAAACATCACTTTTGCATCAACAAAAGACTCCACACAAACACCACATGAAGAATCTTTTATTCACTAGTTAGAAGTTTACTTTCAAAGTTATCTTTCTTACATTGCTAAACTAATAGTTGTTAAAAATTCATATATTGAATTCCTCTAGAAGTCATCCAAGACTCCAAATAAGGCATCATAGTGGCGTGTGGAAGGAGTGGCTGTGGTTTTATATTGTAAAGTAAATAACCAAATTATTTCTATTAGAATTTACAATAACTAAACATAAAGCCATAAAATACCAAACTCCACTTACAAAGTGATTATCGTGGTAAACAATAGATGACTAGCATCCCTAGTACCTACAGAAAACATTAAATTACAAAGAAAATGTATAATTATAGTACATATTAACTTTAATGAATCAAAAGATAGGATAAATAGTTCTCTTTACTATAGTGCTCTCTTGTACTAGATTCCAATAACTACTTCAAAAAATGGAATGTTCCCTTGTGATTTCTATAAATTATAGAAAATAAATTAAGTATAAATAGTCGACTCAAATGACTCTAATGCATAAACTTCCTCAACACTAATGCTTATGGTTTAACTTTACTTTTCTTTTATTGATATATTTTCAATGGAATGTTTCCTTGTGGTTCCTAAATATAAATAAACAAATGACATTTCAATTCAAATGACTCTATTGTATGAAATTACCTCAACATTTATGCTTGATGGTACTACTTTCTTTGTCTTTTATTTACCTTTCTTACAAATAGTTTATTCTTTTCTATTGCAAATTTCGAGTTGCTATTGGACCAAGTATGTTTGTAGAATTTTCGATATTGACAATACCACTTTTGTGCCAAATTATAGTTGGCTACTTGGCTCTAGAACTTATTTTTTTCTGGTAATGTCTTCAATGTGTTCTTGTCCAATACAAAACTATATCACAACTTTCTGCACATCCTGAACCAATGCTTGCAACCTTAGTAAAACTAGTCAACATTTTTTCATATCGCTTCTATTCTTTTGTGGAAATCCTTTCAAGCATCTTTCCGTCATCTTTATAGGATGTACTTTTCTGAAAGTGCGAAAATGTTATTCCAAGTCAAGACTGCAGCTGAATGTCTGCAAACAATTCCTCTAAATTTAAGCATTGAAAACTACATCTAACTTCACCTTAGTCTTCTTTAAAAACAACTTTAAAAGAAGCCATTTTTTAACCTCTCCAATAGTGATATTTTCGCTAACTACATATTTTTTTCCCACGTACTCAAAGTGTATGATAACATATCAACCTAACTATCTCTTTTTGAAATTCTTTAAACTTGGCTAGTGTGTACACCTCTTGAACTTGTTTCTCCATCTAAAAAATAGTTACACAAGGAACTGTTGGAAAAAAAGACCTTTCATCTGCCAAAGATTCTTTTTCAACCTTCTTTTCAGCGTATTGTCATATTGCTCAACAAATTGCTTCGATGACATTTTTAAGTTAACAAATCCATCAAAAAAGTCATTCGTATTCTCATTCTCACAATGTCAAATGGTTGGCATTCCTGCCCAAAAGCTATCTTAAGAAAAAAAAAAAAAAAAGCAAAGTACCCAACGATGCATGTGATCATATAAATCACTTAACCATTTACTACCACCCAAATCAAATTTCAAAGGCCATACAGAAGAAATAGAATTATATTCATTGTAGTCACCTAACTGATCATGACCTTCTCAACTATGTGCCACAAATACCATCGATGCCTAGTGTTAGGCAAACTGCCTCAATAACCTTTTTCATTGTTTTGTCTTAGTCAATGGTGATCCCAATAAAAGTAACTGGGGACATGCATTCTAACCATGTTCTAAATAACTATCTAAATGTCTCAGTGTCCTCATATGAAATCAATCTACATCCTAGCAAAATATATTGACCATGATGGTTAACTCCAATAAATAGGGCAAATGGCATGTTATACTTATTTGTTAAAGAAGTAGTGTCAAATATAACAACATGTCTAAAATGTTTATAGGTTACCTACTCCTTGGATCTGCCCAAAAAACACTCCTAATCAATTCTCCTCATTCAAGTCTATACTAAAGAAAAATCCTTTATATTTTGATTGCACTTTTGAAAAATAAATGTGAATTGCAATAGCATATCCTTCCTCAAGCTACAATCGCCTCATCTTGTTAATAAAATTTCTGCAATCTCTTTTTAAGAATGAGATGTTGTCATGTCCAACAATCTTCAACAACACAAGAGTTGTAATTTTTTTTTTAACTCTAATTCTTGCTCGATCATTATTTATAACCTGCCTTATTACTCATGGATTAATGAACCAACTACATAAAAAATACTTAGTCTTGCTTGAACTCACTCCATGATTATTCTCAAGATCCAAAGTTCAAACTTCTCATTTTCCTTCTTTGTTTACATGACCGCCAACTTTAGCATGGCAAATCAATTTTTCCAATAGGCTGAGGCTTCAAGATATTAGTAGACTTGCTTTTAAAACTGCCATTTCACCCACAAACAAATGTTACATATCTTACAATCTCATCACTCCCTTTCTCACAAGTAGGGATGACAATTTAACCCGGACCCGGACGAACTCGAATAATCCGGTACGGGTTGAATTCGTACCGGATTAAAAATAAATCTGGATCCGGATGTGATTTTGCCAACCTGGACGTTTCCGGGTCCGTTTCCAGGTTCGTATAAACCCGCATATGCGGAACCCGGACCCGAATTTCCTTATTTTAGTATTATATTTAAATTATTTTTTTATTATGAAAAGGGAAAAAAAAGTCAATACCCTAGTTCACACTTTCACTTCACAGCCACCAATTCATTCGTCTCATATCTCTTCACCTTTTCTTTTCTCTTCTCTTCTCTTCTCTTCATCAAATCATCCTTTTCGTCTCTCTCAGTTCTTCTCTTCATCAAATCGTCATCGTCACTCGTCATCACTTCGTATCGCTGTGTTCCCGCTCATCATCATCATCAACCTCCGTTTGGCAGCCGTTCATCCGCCTTTTGCGAATAACGCTCACGGCTGTGACGTGTTCATCATCATCATATCATCAACAATTGTTGTTCATTGCTTTACCAGACGCCGATTGTTGAAGTTTGTGAACTAAATCCGTGAATCGCGGCTGTGACGTGAATTGTAGACATGGCTTTGTATTTTGTGAATGTTATATCATAGATCTGTATTTATAAATGGTTTATTGCTTTGAAATTTAAAATCTGTAAATCTAAAATGGTTTATTGCTTTGTATTTGATTTGGGTAGAATATGGTTTTGTAAATTTGTAAAGTGAATTGGATTTTTTTTTTTTTATGTGATCTAAGTTGAAAACCCGCAATCCGGAAACTCAAATTATTCCGGGTTTAACCTGTACCGGACCCGGTGTCATAAAATCCAGGTTTAAATCCGGGTCCGGTACAACATTTTAGTGTCCGAGTTCGGAACTGGGAAGGCCGGACTTGAACCCGGACCTAGTTTTTGCCGTCCCTACTCACAAATTCTAATTTCTAAACGCAGTTATTATTTTCATTTCAGTCTTCTCAGCCTCTTAGATGCTCCATATATCTATCATTACCTTTTAAAGAAGCCAAATGCCACCTTCGCTTGTCCCAAAATTGGAGTTCCGTATCACAGATTTAAGCAATCAAATACTTCTTCTGTAGATTCAAAAAACAAAAAGGATTATCACTCCCTTTTTTTCTTTTTTTTTTGGGTTCAAATGAGCAGAATATTATTTTATTAATAAAGAGACAATTACAACATTTTCAATTTTTTAATTAAAAATATTAAATTAATTTCGTGGACTAACTCATCAGTGCAAGTTGAGGCTACAATAAGTTTATGGGCCTTGACCCAGCCTGGGCTACATGGCCACCAGCGTTTCAATCAATTCATTTTGTCCACCTCACACTATCTTCCCATTGATGTCTTCCCCTTATCTTCAATCACACCTCTGCCCTAAAACTTCTTCATTTTCCATGACTCACCACTTCCTTTTACACACTTCACTCATCGCTCAATCCTCTTCCTCCACATTCTCCACCCTCTCATGCTCGTTCAAACCCCACAAAATCCCCATTATAACAAACAATCCAAAAACAATACCGGCAACAGACAGAGTCATAGACTTTGGCAAATACAAAGGCAAAATGCTAGGCACGCTCCCTTCAAATTACCTTAAATGGGTGTCCAAAAACCTTCGTGCCCAAGACTTTGAACATTGGGCTATGCTAGCTGACCAAGTACTTCAAGACCCTGTTTACAAAGACAGAATAGAATGGGAGTTTGCTGAAAATGTGTTGACTGGAAATAGTAATGATGTTAACAAAAACAAGAACATGGCAACAAATGAGAGTTCAGTTTCTCGTTTGTTGGAGTTGAGTCAAAGGTTTGGTTGGGATAATGAAGATAGAGTTGGGTGGAGTAAGCTTAATTTTGAGCTTTTGGGGACTAGCAAAGGTGGAAGGATTCCAAGAATCTCGGAGAGGAAAGTAGCGAAAGAGACGTTGAAAGTGCAGAAAAAAGAGAGATTTGGTGGGCTGTTGTTATCAGAGAGTGAAGAGAGGAGGAGGGAGCGGAGAATGAGGGTCAAGGAGAAGGTTAGTGGGGTTAAAATTGGAAATGGGAATGGTGATGGTAATGGCGGTGGTGGTGGTGGTGGTGGTGGTGGTGGGTCGAGTCTCAGAAGTGAGAAGAGAGATCAAGATTTGACTGTGGAGATTCACAATCCTTTTCCAGGAAGGGAAGCACATTTGAAGAAAGTGATGAGTAGGAAGAGATTCTTGTGAAAAATTCTGAAACTGTATTGGCTAATACTAATTTTGATCACAAAATTTTGCTATTGTTACTCCGTTCTTCTATAAGATTGTAAATTTTCCCCACTTGTTGTTATTACTGTGTACCAGATTTAGTTTTGTAACACTGAAGATAATAGCTTTTTAGAACAGAGCTGCAAAATGAACAAATTCAAACTTGAAATGAATACTTTCCTACTCAAACTAATTACCATATGCATAGTTCAAAAAACTCTTTAAAGATTGCTTTTTCCTCAACTAAATAAACAAGTATGCAAAAGGAAATAGCATTTCTTTGTTTTTGCACATTTGACTTCGGATCAGGTAACTGCATGCTGTCAATTCTGTTTGTACGATGCAGCTAATAAAAGAATTGTTTTCCCAGAGCAAATGTCAAAAATATTGAACTCCAGTTAAGAAATCTTCTGCAGCCAAATGATAAAGCTCAAGATGGGAAAATGAAGAGGGTACTAAGCTTTGACAAATAGTTAGAATCCAAGTCCCCTTGAACTTTTCTGCGCCCACTATTCCAGGAAAGCTTATAAAATATAAAATTCCTGAAGTTCATCAGCTAAATTTGGTACAATCACAGATTGAAAGGTAATCCCAAAACAGGCACAAACTTTGGATGGGTTTCACCTCCAGGCCAACCAATGCCATCTCAAGCAGGGCTCTGATTCTTCTTCAAGCTGCCTCAGTCCAACATCATTGTATTTTACAGCTTACTACAACTTGCATCTGGACAACAATAACTGCAGTATCTTCGCATTGAACAAAGTTTGGTTTGAAGAAGAAATTTTCCCTGCAAGACCAGATACCATTATGCTTTTGAAAAATTGACAGGAAACAGTTTCTACCATCTATGCAAATCATGAGCAAAAGTTTACATTAACTGGTCTAACAGACCATACTTAGAACCTCCATTATGAGCAGCATTGCAAGATTTAGGTGTAACCACCCATCCTAGTATCCTATCCCAGGGAAAAAAAATGATGCAAAGAGTCAGGCCATAACAAAAATGTGAAAATAATGACAACAGAAAAACAACTAAGGTTGTTGAAGTACCAGTAGCTAGTACCCTAGCTGTAATCAGTAAAAAACCCTGAAGTCTCAGGAGCTCCAACACTTCCGATGTGGAATCAAGATTGGCAAGGCCAACTAACTCCACCCATTCACATTAAGTAGCTAGAGGTTGGCTGGCCCTTTTGAGCTTCACTTGCCCACAGCACAGTCTGCGAAGCAGGATTGAAACAAAGAGATTTAGTGCATGTAAAAACTGAATAAACACCAAGCTCTGCATCTTACCTACTAGACCAAGCTCGCAACCAGTAATTTGTTGCATCTCACTATAGGCAGCCATATCTCCATTATGCACTCCACATGCTGTTGCAAGCATGAAGACACAAGCATGTGAAAATCTAGAGCAATGGTATATATCTTAACCTTGGGAAGCTTGAAAGCACAAAAATGTGAACCAGGAGAATATTGATCAGCCATAATGATGTCAATATGATACAATTACAAAATTCATTTCTCCCATCTCTTGCACGATCAAAAGAAGATGTTCTTCAAATAAATTCTAGTTCAACACCAAGATGAACAACTTATTAAGACAGTGGCTTTTCAACATGGCTCCAAAAGCAAAATGTTCTTCTTTGAAGACTGCAGAAAGCTGTATCCTGGATTCTTTCTTAAACTTCTCTCTTCCATTAGCTTCCGTGTTTTCCGTGCATTATCCCATGCACCAGCTGCAGTATATATGTTTGATAAAACAACATAGTTAACTGACTTCTCAGGTTCCATATCAAAAAGATTCCTGGCAGCTAATTCTCCAAGAGATGTATTGCCATAAATACTACATGCCCCAAGTATGGCACTCCAAAGTGATGCAGTAGGCTTAATGTTCATCTGACGTATCATATTATAAGCTGATTCTAACTGACCTCTGCGTGCAAACAGATCCACTACGCAAGAAAAATGCTCAGCCCGGGGTAAGATTCTATATTTGTTAATCATATCAGTGAATAACTCCCATCCTTCACATGTCAATCCAGTGTGACTACAAGCAAATAGCAAAGACAAGAATGTAACATCGTTCGGTACCATTCCTTCATGTTTCATTTTCTTATATAGTTCAATTGCTTCATGTCCATAGCCATGCTTCGCATATCCAGCAATCAAGGATGTCCACGAAATCACATTCTTGTCCCCCATTTCATCAAAAGCACGGTTAGCATCCGCAATTTCTCCAGATTTTGCATACATATCTATGAGAGCATTTCCAACAGCTGCATCATAGCTTGATTGATATTTGAAAGCAAAAGCATGGATTTGTCTTCCCAAGTTCAGTGATGCCACATTGGCACATATGTTAAGCATAAGACATAATATAACATCGTCAATTCCCATTTTCTTAAGAATCATGTCTTTAAAAAGATCAAAAGCCTCTTTGCTATGGTTATCATCACGAGCAAAGCCACTGATCAGTGCAGTGCAGGATATAATATCTGTCTTTAGCATGCTTCTGTATAAGTGATAAGCACTTCTTATACTTCCATGTTTTGCATATACATCAATTAGTGATCCAGTCAGTTTATTAGATGACTCCAAACCTAATTTGACGATCAAATCATGAATTTGGCTGATCTTCATAAGTTCAATACCTCCAACAGAAGCTCTTAAAATACTCCCCAAGGTGAAGCAATCAGGTTTCATCCCTATTAAATTTTAGCATTGAAACGCAACATAGAGAATAATTACATAAAAATATACCCTCAAATATGTCAAGCACAAAACAGGATAGAGTTTCCCAAGGAAAAAAAAATGGAGTAAAAGAAAATGTGGGGAAAAGACACACTAATATAAAATAAATTTCAAAAGGATTTCATGCATCATCAAGGATGTCAGTAATATTTTCAATAGGGACTAAGAGTTGGTGGAAAAATACATATGGTAAACTTCAGAGTAAATAATCCATGCTTTTGTAGTGGCGAAATATGGAAATTATCATATTCACAATTTGGTAGTTAAAAAAAGAAGAAAAGAAAGAACAATGAGAGAAGACGTCCGTGAGTTCAAATCATGCAGTAATCAATGATCTTCCTCAAAGCAGAATCAATTTATAGTAACATGAAACAGGTACCCCTAGATGCACATGTTCACAGATACAAAAAAGATAAGGTCTCATAGTAACCATATGCTTCTAAGGTACGGAATTATCTCTATCTTCCATGAAATAAGAATTTTCTTAAAAACAAGCATAAGAGCTCCTCAAAACACACCGTCATCACTATAACTAAACTTTCAGGATTCTGGCATTTAATTTGGCATAAAAAAAATTAAAAATCTTATAATAGTGAATGAATTCTTGTTGGACAAATGAATTCAAAAGGTTCAATACCAACAGGAACAATACCTTGTCTCATCATTGATCGGAACAACCAAAATGAATCATCGTTAAAACCTTGCATAGCAAGTCCACCAATCATGGCATTCCAAGAAACCACATCCTTCCTTTCTATTCTCTCAAACAAAATCCATGCATCCTCAATCCATCCACACTTGGCATACAAGTCAAGCAACGCGCTCTTGACAAACAAGTTCTCCACAAACCTTCCTTTTTGAATACCCCCTTGTATCATTCTCCCACCCTGCAGCCACCTCATCCTTGCACACGCCCTCAACGCGCTGCTATAAGTGAACTGATTAGCCCTAACACCAGATCTAAGCATTGCCGAAAACACCAACAAAGCATTCTCATCATATCCGTTCTGGGCATACCCAGAAATCATTGCTGTCCACGACACAACATTTCTTTCAGGCATTCTATCAAACGCTTTACGCGCTGATAATACGTCGCCGACTTTTGCGTAAAAGATTATCACTTTGGTGCTTAAATGCAAATTCGATTCATACCCATTTGTTATAATGTGGGCGTGAATCAAATGAGCTTGTCTTTCAGCATTTTTGTCGATGCAGAACTGTAGTAACGACATGTACGTAGAAGGGTCTAAGAGGGTATCAGGGCATGAAAGACTAAATTTTAGAGCCTGTTTTAGTTGCCCAGTTTTGAAATTTGCACGTACAATGTTCATGATGCATTTTCCTTCTTTTTTTTTTTTTTGCCGTTTTTGTGTTTATTACATTTAATAAGTAATATTTGTCATGAAATTGCAGTTTTTTATTTTTTCTTTTGGAGATTTGAAACGAAAATGCAAGCCCTATTGGACGTTCTGTTGGGGGTCTTGATCATGTATCAAATCTAAATAGCAGCTTCAGTCTCTTTATTTGAATAATAGCAGTTGGGTACAGAAACAAACACTTTCTAATTTTTAAGGAATTTTCCTTTATTAAAGTTGTTACACAGCTAGAGCTGGCAAAACGGGTCATCGGATTGAGTTCGTGTCGTGTCAGTTTTATATCGTGTCAAATTTAGTTCAACCCAAACCCGACCTATTTAAAAATCGTGTTAAAATATTGAGACTCAAACCCGACACGAAAAAATAATTGGGTTACCCAATAACTCTCTTAATATCTATATATTTAATAAAAATTACATCAAATATTTACACATTGTCATACATACATATATACATACATACATACATAATTTATCGATGTTATAAAATATACATATCTACCAAAATATTACACATTTACACTATTGAGGTTTTAATTATATATATAATATTAATATTATAAAATATACATATCTACCAATATTTTATATATTTACACTATTAAAACTCTAAATGTGTTTAAAATTTTATAAATAAAACACTGTAGTTATATTCATCATTTTAAAGAATATAAATAAAAGAGAAAATTATCTCTAATATTTGAGTTTTGATGACAAAAACTTGCAAATTATTTTAAAATAGAAAATATAATCAGATCATTGATCGGGTAAATGGATCAAGAATTTTAACCTTAACCCGACACGGAAAAAAATCGTGTCGACCCGGACTCGACCCATTTAATAATCGTGTTAAATTTGACGACTCATACCTATTTATTTGTGTCGTATTCGTGTCGGGTAATCGAATCGTGTCAAATTTTGCCAGCTCTAATTACACTCTACAAAACTCTCAAAGTTCTGTAAGTAGGACTAGGATCTGGTACTCAGCTGAGTTTGTGTTGAGCACCATATCAATAGTCAGCAATTACTTGGGGCCTACAAAATACAATTGTTGACCATTGATTTGGTGTTCAGCACAAACTCAGCTGAACACCGAATCCATTTTCCTGTAAGTAAGCATGGCTCAGAAACTTGTATCAGTTATATCCCCTATAATCCACTTCTAGTAAGAAATCTTTTATTTTTAATATGGCAGTGACCAAGTTAAAAGTGAGAAATTATAAATCTTATTTTCTTTGTTGAATTTTTTTTAATAATATGAATAAGCAGTTTTCGAAACATACAATGTCAAAAATAACAAGATAATTGACTTACGAAATTTTCCAACCATACATGAAAATCAGAGCAACAAAAAAAATTAATAGTAAAAATTAACTAAAAGTATCCAATACTCGGTTACAATTTACAATATATTGAGATATGATAAATCTGAAATTTTTGCTTTAATGTTAGTAAGTGTTGAACTTCAGAAATAAGGTAGAAAAGCGTAATATTTTGTTGGCCTAAAATAAGTTAAATAATACATAATGAGTTCGACTCAACCATTATTGAACATAAACTAATCTCTATAACAAGTTATAAACTTTAGGTAAATCTAGTTGTGGGATTACCCTATTTCATACAAATTTGATCAGCACAAAATTTCAGTTTAGAGACTTATTTGATATAAATGGAAAACTTATGCTTACTCCAGAAATCATAAACAAAATAGGGATCGAGATGTTATTTTTTTGTTCATTGATTTTTCTATTGAAAGAAATGACAATTGGTGGGATATTCCTATCAACTATTTGTTTAAATTCACCCCACTTCTAAAACATATTTACAATATTTTATATAATTAATCAATTAAATTCTTTTTATAATTTTTTTTAGATTTCTTTAACCATCTTGATTTTTAAAGTTGTTTTAATATAAATTTTACTTGACTATTTTATTTTTAAACATAAAATGAAGCAACTGCTCTAATAGATAGGTGTTTTTATATCTAATAATTTATGTATTTAATTTTGTGAACTACAAACTAATTTTTCTAAAATGAAATCTAATAATTTTTAATACTTTACATAAAGTGACATAAATTTGATTGTCCGATAATTTACATAAATATTATA
Source organism: Citrus x clementina (assembly GCF_000493195.1). NCBI lineage: Eukaryota > Viridiplantae > Streptophyta > Magnoliopsida > Sapindales > Rutaceae > Citrus > Citrus x clementina. The sequence continues at coordinate 5,272,114 of NW_006262274.1, forward strand.
CCATAAATACTTTTTAACTTAATTAAAGATTAATAATCATACTAACAAAGTAGAATTAACACATCATTTAGAAACAATTAACTTTCTATATAATTTTAAAAAATATTAAAGTTAAAGTAATTTTTTTATACTTTTACCTTATAATGGCAAAATAATCAATTTAAATTTAGGTTAAAATAATCTTATTAAAAATGTGGTAAGAAAAGTAATCTTATTAATAAAATATAATAAAAAATTTAAGTCAGAAAAATTAAATTATGTTGAATTTAATTAATTTAGTTACTAAATTTTTTCTTTATTTGAAAATTTTAAATTAATGCGATTTTTTTTAAGTATTTCTAAATTGGGATTAATTTAATAAAGGCCATGATTAATTTAATGGCCTCACGTGGCGATTACATCACATAACATCCAAGGCTTCAACTCACACCCTCTCCTCTGTCTCTCTCTATCAAGTTTCACGAACTGTCTTTGAAGTGTCAGCTCAAAACTGAAACAGGGAGCTTTTTGTCAGGTCAGTAGAATTGCAGTTTTCCATTTATTACTTCATTTAATCTGTTAAATATTGATGGGTATGGATTGAATTCATCTTCTATTACTTTGTTTAACTCTGCCATAATTTAGCAAAACAAGAAAAAGAAACTATGTTATTGGGTTATAATTTTGCTGAATTTAGATAGCTAAGGATAAAATGCAACGTGGGTTTGTTTCTCTTTTCTTTTGAAGTTGTTTTTGGTGATTATTTTGATAATTTACGGCTTCTTTTAATGAAATTTAACATGGGTTTGGTGTCTTGCCGTCTGTGGGTGTATATAACTTGTATATTTTCTATTAGTTTCTCATTAACTTGACGAGCTTCTTGATGATATATGCCTGTATTAGTGTTCTCCTCATTCACAGTTTCAATCCGAGAGTTCTCATTGAATTGTATGGGTTTTTTTTTTTTTCTTAAAAGAAAATTAATATTAAATGATATATGAAAATGGGTACCTTGAATATTGTGAATGTGTAGCTAAGAGAATCTTAAACCCCAACGGCTTAGTGTCTCACACTAATCATTATACTCTTTTCTGCCGTTTTGAGCCATTTCGTGTTCAATATTGCTATCTTGTTACATTATGAAGCTTTCTACTTGCACTATTATAGAGCATTTTTGCCTGTGAATCATCATCTTTTTATGGTTGGTTTCATCTTTCAATCCCTCCTTATTTTGTAAAAAGTACCAATCCATTGTTCCTCAAATTCCTTGTCAAAGCATTTCACTTTCTGCTTTTAGTCTACATATTTTTATTTTTATTTCTTTGGTGCACAATAGAATAAGTTGCTTCTGTTAGGTCTAGCGATTTGTTTTCTTACTTTTGACAAATTGTGGTTAAAATATTTTCCGTATTGTTTCTTAAGGAGCTTGTGGAAACCCTGTTTTCCAATTTGTCATTCTCACACCCGTTGTGCTTGAATTTCAATCATTTTTGTGAAATTAAATTTTTTGATACAATTGATACATCGAAATTGCATTCTTAAAAATGTACATACAATTTATCATTATATTGGGCCAGAACTGGTATTGCAATAAAATAGATGCCATAAAATTAATGTGAGGCATATAATGGAGTCTTAAACTTGAACCATACTTCAGAAAAATGACTCCAATTTTCTGCGAACCAATATTGTTGTGGTTGTTTCAGAGTGATTAATTGGTTGCAGAGTGTGCGTTTATTGCTTTTGCAGCGATTGGCCCAATGGACTTCTGGTGATCATAGTGCGTCTTACTTTGTTTCCTGAGAGGACGTTCGTTACCAAGTAAAAAATTGCGTACTATTGTTGAATGGAAAATCTTCTATCTTAGTTGAGGATAATTGGTCTGACATGGATTGATGGAATAGCTGTCATGTTGCAACCTAAAAACATGGAAATGTATTATTCAGCCAGAAATTTCTTTCCGAAGAAGTGAAGGCTTGTAAAGTTCTCAGATATTAGTCCACTTATATGATCAATTTTAATAAATTCTGCAAACAAAAGGCTTTTAGTTATCCTGTATTGGTTAGCCATCAATATGGAAACTTAAATCTTCGTTGTCTTGTGTCATGTATAAAATTCTTGTAACAAGGTAATAACATTTCTTTATTTCTCTTTGATGTTTTGAACTTTCAGCTTCAATGACTATTCATTCCACAATTATTTTTTTGTTATGTTGTTTCCTCTTCTCTTTGTTTCTTCAAAAAATAACTGCAAACATTTGGCGATTGCTATGCAGAATTGGAATGACAGATAGGATTGGTCATGACACTTTAACATTAGCTGATGGCTCTATAGGAAAGCTTCCTGATCATCTCCTGATAGAAATTTTCATCCGAGTGCCTGTTTCAGAGTGGGCTGAAACCTCTTGTGTGAAAAAGCAATGGGCCAATATGTTTCGAGGAGAATGCTTGTGGCAAGCTGCTCTTGCCAGGACTTTTCCCCGAGCTGCCCAAGCTAAAAGGTGGCCTGGTCCTATACCTAGAGGGTTAAGCAGAAGGTACAATCTAATGACTTCTTCCTTCTGCCCTTTTGTTCCTTTTGATCTTCCCCCTCCCCCCAAAAATCAACACCCCCAGCTTCTTAATCAGAGAAATTTGTTCCATCATTCAAGAATGTGCACTCTGGGTACTTGTTACTACATATGAAATGAATTCTTCATAATTAAACAAAGGGATAAGAACATACAGGTTCCGGGCAGTTTATACTATATTTATGTGGACATATGACACAAACTGGGATTTCAATATATGTATTTCAGAATTTGTCTTCTCTTTTTTAATTTTCCATTTTGATTTTAGTGCCGTTCTAAGTCCTACATACTATTTTCAGGAGATACATAGCTTTACAAGTTAGTAAACAGATATTTTCCCTGGATGGTGAGATGGACGAGATTGTAGGCCATGCTTATTTGTTTCTGAAAGAGCAGCTTGAACTCTCAACCATGCCGCCTCCTTCAGGAGTGCTCCATGGGACAATTATTGGTATGTTCTCCACTTTCTTTTTCCTCTTTCTCTTGTTTACAATCATTGGTATGTATGATACCTTTTGCTTCTGTGTCATTATATTTGTGATTGAGGAATCTTTTGTTCTGAAGAGTTTTCAAAGCTTAAGCATTCTCAGTAATGATATTCCTTTGGGTATTGGCAGATCAATTTATTGCTTGTGGCAAATCAAGAGACACAGCACATGAGCTTGCTTCACAAATCTGGTTGGCTGTTATTGACAATTTGGAGGAAAATGAGCAAACATTTCTCCTTCTTAAACGTCTTGCACTAGAAGGCGATGTAAGCTGCCATTTTGAAACCCTCTTTATTAGTTACCTGTTTCTTAAGACTTACTGAAACTATATGGAAACTAACTGATAGTCATTTAAACATCCGTAATGCATGCAATCGTAAGTTTAATGCTGAATCTGGAAAGCCACAGAAATGACAAAAGAAAGGCCCTTTGCTATGCTTTACTGAAGAAAGGACCTAAGATAGAGCGACTTTGCTTAGGTTTCTTCCTCTTTGATGACAACTACCTGCAACTTCATATAACAAAAACCATGGGAGAAATTTATTCGACTTTCTTCAAGGTTTGACTTACTTACCTGTGGACTTCTCTGGTTTAGAAAATAGGACCTAACAAAAACCATAGGGCCTAAGAAAGGCCCTTTGTTATGCTTGACTGAAGAAAGGACCTAAGATAGAGCGATTTTACTTAGGTTTCTTCCCCTTTGATCACAACTACCTGCAACTTCATATAACAAAAACCATTGGAGAAATTTATTTCTCCAAGGTTTTTATTTCTTACCTGTGGTCTTCTCTGGTTTATAAAATTGGCAACACCTTCTTTTGCATTCAAAAATTTTCACTAACTTCTCTAAAAATTTTTTAAGGACCTCTCATGAAGTTACAGACAAGGCAGAACTTTTCCTTCTTTCAAAACCATGATATCAGCCTGTAATTAAAACCAAAAATCTGGGAAGGCAATTCAAACTCTACTTCTTGTTTATTTTATCTAGAGATTAGACAAGCAATGAACTTTTCATAATTGAAAACATATGTGATTTCCAGTAATGCCTGCTTCCTAGAGCATATACAAAAGAAAAAACAGATTTCATACTTATTCCAATGCTTCTATGTTATATACAGGTCTTTCTTCCATATCCATACTCAAGATCAATTCAAGTACAATGGAGAGTGTTTGAGAAGCTTTTCACAGATTTTCGTGACTGCTTCAATCAAGTGGATTACTATGATGTATTGGCATGCGCAAAGAACAAGTTTCAGCCAATACCATCTTTATGGTTAGGTTACTAGTCTGCATTAAATTGTGCACATACAACAACACAAGCATTTGTATATATGATTATAGGTCTTCCACAGACTGCAGCTCTGCAACATGGCAGTAGCATAATGGAGTGGAGAACTTTTCTCCCTCCCTTGAGAAAAAGAAACTGTATATGTCCGCTATTAATCAATGAATGATTGGGGAAGTTCCCCAAAAAGTTGTGGCTGTGCTCATAAGCTCCCACAACTAATACCCATGTAGCCTTTTCCTCATCTTTGTAGAATAAAAATACCTTTCCTGTTTGAACTTTTGGAGGTTTGTAGAAACTGTAAAAATGCATCAGTTTTGCTGAATCTTTTTTTGACACCAGAGGAGAGCACTAAAGCTGAATTCTAATAAGCAATACTGCGGACTAATTTGATTTTGATACAGGGGAGTTGAGTTCTTGCAGTTTATGCTGTCTCTGGTAGGTAAATGCTGTTCCTAACGAGCCAAATAGTTGATTGGATCAATGTCTGTGTCTAGTATAAATTTATGTAAATTGCTTCATACTTTTTCAAGTTTAACTATGTACTGATTTTTTGTTGATTTACACTTCACATTGTTAGAATTAGAGTTTATTACAGGGTATTTGTAATTTGTAAAGGGTAAGCTTTGTACTTATATATGATTTATTTACCTTTATGAATAATAAATAATAATATTACACAAGGATATTTTCCTGCTAAAAAAAGAATCATTTGATAAGGGTGAGTTGAGAAAAATGATTATGTTGTTAAAAGGTTACTAAAAATTAAAAAGAAATTCTACTCGTGAACATAATGAATTCTACAATAATATCTTCTCTCTTCTCAAAAATCTTCTATTACAAACTTGAATTTTGGTGACTTTTTCAAAAGTGAATTTGAAAGTATGTTACCAAGCACTTCACTTAAGTCTATAATTATCATCAAAATTAGTCCAAATTTTGGTTCTAAATTCACATGGTTACTAATTCTTATTATCATGTGAGTTTAGGTAGGATTAAATATTTTATTTTTATCCAAATGTCCTACTAATATCTAAATTTTATTAAATAATTTATTTTAACTTGAATTTGATCTAAGATTAAATATTAGAATTTTAATTCAATAATCTATTTAAACTAGTTTTAATATTAAATAAAAAAATATAACAATTATTTGTCTACAGTAATATTGAATTTAACAATTAAAAATGCAATTTAAAAATAATTATACTATTTAAATAATTATTTTGGCTTCATTAAAGTAATACAATGAGGGTTAGTTTATTTAAGAATGTTCTAAGGGGATATTATTATTTTACCACATAACATTTTTTTACATATCATTTTATTAACAAAATTTTATGAAATTTATTTTTTTTCCACTTAATGTTCCAGTTTTTATCATCAAATTATTAACTCCATTGATAAATTGTTGATACCATAGGAATCTTTTAAAAATTTTAATATATTCAGTATTTTAGAAATTTCATAAGATATAATATTTACAAATTTATCAATTAATTTTTTAGATATATAAAATAATCAATTGATAAAGTATTATTTATTCGTAGATAATTAGTTTTGTATTTTTTTAAATTTAGAGCGTTAAGTTGCACTTGCATAGTTTATGAGTAAAAGAGATCTTTACTATAATTTTTATTAAAAGTTCTATTAACTTTAAGAATATGATAGTAAAAAAATAAAAATAAAAATATTAAACAAAAAGTAATTGTAAACAAATTTAATAATAAATAATTTGTCATAAAATATTATTAAGGTCTCCCTCGTCTCTCACTTCATCGCTTCTCTTTTCCCGTTCTCAATTTCCCCTCTGCAGCTGGCTGACCAGCCTAACCGGCCAACGTAACGCCGGCCCCCGCCTGTACCACGAGCTGTTTGCCACCAGGTATGCTGATAAACCCCGACCCACGTGCTGTTGTTTATGAGCAGTGTTTTATTTTATTTTATTATATTTTGGATAAGAAAAGTACCCCTTTATTCGAGTTCTCTTGATAAGACTTTTTCTGACGTTAAAGCAAATTCATTCGATGTATGTTAGGGATCGAGGTGTTGTGTTGTTATGGCTTTCGATCCATAGCTGCTGCATGTGAAATGGTATCACTAACTGTCAAGTAAAAGTGGGTGTTTACCAAACACTTAAATTAAGTAGAAGTATGGAATTATAAACATACCCTCCATTTGGTTCGATGGAAATCACTTGTTCTTTTGTTTTCTGATATTTTCTTTTTGGGTGTTTATTTTGGGTGAATTATGTAGAGGTGCAGTGTTGTTTTGTTATAAAACCATCAAAAAATTATAATCCTATTTCATGTATCCAAAGGTGGATGGGATCATTTTGCTGTGTATAAATCATTGATATCGATTATTCTGGCTCTCCAATGTTTGTCTCATGCTTGCTATTTCATTTTTTTCAGTTCCCTCTCACCATTTTGAATTACTGCAGCAACTTGAGAAGCAGTAATGGGCTACGCACAGCTCGTTATAGGCCCCGCGGGCTCTGGAAAGGTGAGTTTCTTTATGTAACTGTCCTTAAGCCGTATATTGTGTTTTCTGGAGAATGGTTCCATATTTGGATCTTCTATGCAAAGGTTACATGTCATGGTTGTATGCTTTAGTGATTAAATGCGTTTTTTTCCCCCCTCCCAATCAGTCAACTTACTGCTCTAGTTTGTACCGACACTGTGAAACTGTTCGGCGGACAATGCATATTGTGAACCTGGATCCTGCTGCAGAAAATTTTGACTATCCTGTGGCCATGGGTAAGTTTGTCCACCTATTATTGCTTGATTTCTTGGTAATTTTGACAAAATAATCTATTTCTATAGTTTCAGGGCATTAATCTTTCTCTTTTCTTTTGCAGATATTAGGGAACTTATTTCTCTCGAAGACGTTATGGAGGAACTTGGATTGGGTCCCAATGGTGGTCTAATCTATTGCATGGAGTATCCTTTCTGTTTGTGTTATTCCCCACAGTGAAATCAATCTCCTCCCTTTCTTAGTTGCTATTGCTACATGTTTGTTCTTGCAATTATTATTTATGATTAATGGCTTAAAAAGATTGGATTTTTGTGACTTATCTGTTTTACTAATCCTTGTTAGTTGCTTTTGATTCAATGCATGTGATCATCCCTTGAAGCCTGAAGAGAGGGATAAATTTTACTTAAATATTTGGACAATGTTTATTCTATATTTTTTTTTTCATGGATATGAATGACCTTAATCCCCTTATTAGACATTTAGAAGATAATCTGGATGATTGGCTGGCAGAGGAGTTGGATAACTACTTGGATGATGACTATCTTGTTTTTGATTGCCCAGGTATAGATTATGTCTGCACATGGGCATCTATGTTAATTCCATATATGTACTGTACTGTTGAAATTAATTGATCGAAGAGAGGAATAAAAGGAGAGTAGGTTGTTATTATGTGAATGTGATTACATAAGACAGGGGCTTCTACAAGTTAGGCTCTTCACTAGCTGAAATTGTGATCATACTCAAAACTGTCCCTTAAAAAGTAAAGATGGCAAATGAAATTTACATTAATCTCTTGCTGATTTGCTTGATGCATGTAGTTTATTGAGAATTCCCTCTACTGCCCATGTGCCTTAGCTTCTGACTTAATTTTCCATAAAGTATTTGTTTCTTCTTTCAAGAATATTAAGTTAGGTAGGACTTGGAACAATATTGACTCATGCTTCCCCTTTTCACTTCAGTTGCAATATTCTTCTGGCTTCTTTCAGCTTAATTTTAGGAGTTCATCCAAGTTTTCTGCTAGAAAATCTATTTTTAACCTCACCCAATCGTAAAACTTTTACAGGCCAGATTGAACTTTTTACGCATGTGCCAGTTCTTCGGAACTTTGTGGACCATTTGAAGAGTAGAAATTTTAATGTCTGCGCTGTGTACTTGCTCGATTCACAGGTTTGTATAAGATTTAGAACACTCCCACCTTGTATTGTATGCTTCTGTTGTACGCTCACTGTTGTGCAGCGTGCTTATAGTTTCCTGTTTCATATGAATTAGTTCATCACAGATGTCACCAAGTTTATAAGTGGGTGCATGGCATCTCTTTCTGCAATGGTCCAGCTCGAATTACCCCATGTTAATATCCTCTCTAAAATGGACCTTGTGACAAACAAAAAGGAAATTGAAGAGTAAACTCCTCAATCTTTGCTGATTTCTCAATCTTGTATAGTCCTGTTTTAACATATCTTTTCTGCTCTCTGGTGTATGTGTTTTAACCTAATGTTTGTATCCTTTCTGCTCTTAGCTACTTGAATCCAGAATCACAATTTCTATTGTCAGAGTTGAATCAACACATGGCTCCTCAGTTTGCAAAGCTAAATAAGTCTCTGATTGAGCTGGTACGTAACTAAGCAATGGAAAGTCTAATATCTAATTTATGTTTTATCTATGAAGATAAATTTCCATGAATTCATGTCAACAGCAGAGAAACTTCAGTACTTTCATTGACTTTTCATATCTTTTGTGTGGTCATGCCTACAATATCTTGTAAACCCATTGGTGCTTTTTTTCTTTTGTTGGGGGGGGTTCAAATAGTTAGTTGACTTATGGCTGTCCCTACCTTTTTTCTTTTTGAATGCTGATTTGAATTGTGGCTTTATGTAATTACTAAGCCTATGTTGTTTGATGATACCCTACCAGTGATGCTTGAATTGAATTTCCATTTGGATAAGTTATGGCACTGAACATTTTCTCCGGCATATCGAGTTTTTGATTGTTATTGTCATTGGGTTAATTTGATCTTCAGTCATTTGAATATTTCATCTTTTTCCTTTCTGTCCAATTAGTGGGCAGGCTATATAACCATACACTACGCAATACAGTTTCCCTATTGGTTGTGTAAGTGTATTTTGTTCTAATATCTGCTTAAATGAAATGTTCAGTATCTATTAAGTTGTGATTTTGAGCTTCCACTAATTTTATAATGACATGTCTATTTTTTTTCCTAAATAAATCCGTACATCTCTCAGAATTGACGAGTATCACTTGGATTTCTTTTAATTATCATATTGTTTTTGTTGCATTAGGTGGACGAGTATAGCATGGTCAGTTTTATGCCTCTTGACTTGAGGAAGGAGAGCAGGTATTTTCTCTATCTTTCAAGCATGGTTTGGTGTTTGTCTCTCTAGATTTTCTGGAGCTGTGCAAAACATGAGACTTTATTCCTGAATTTCCAATCCAGCTTAACTGAGCCGAAATCGGGGCATGAAATAGTAAATTTGTTTGAGCTTAAAAATTGAAATAGAAAAAATGAGAGAAGAAAATAAGGGAAAAGATGTGAAGTAGGAAGGTTTTGGGATGATATGGTATACATAATTTTTCCTGTTCGCTTTTTCCACATATTCGTGGTTTTTACGTTGCAGCATCAATACAAAACTGCTCAACTCCATACTTCCTTCTGTTAGCTTTGTGCTTATATGTTTGATGATTAAAAAACGGTTAATAATTGATGATCAGATATGTGTGACAGAAGATTATTGTCCCAGATAATGAAGATGAGTTACAGCTAGGGTTCAAACATATCTTTCTAAGATGCTATTGTTATCACCAGGTGATGGTTTCGGCTATTTAAATGAACTTATTACCCAGGATGGCCAGAAAAAGAAAAACAATTTACGTAGTCTCTTCCGCGTTAATCTTTTCGAACCTGATTCAAATTTGCTGGTTTATAATTTGCTGTAAACTCAAAACTTGCAAGGTCATTCATTTCATTGAATTGGTCAAATTAAGAAACTAAATTGTTTTGTTCATTGGCATTTCATATAATTGATGAGCAATGTTGACCTGTTGTCTGTTTCAGTATAAGGTATGTGTTGTCTCAAATTGACAACTGCATCCAGTGGGGAGAAGACGCGGATTTGAAAATTAAGGATTTTGATCCAGAAGATGACGATGAATAGCCTCATTCGCGGCTCTAAAAAAGTTCTAAGTGTTTAAACGTCTATGCTCCCTTTGGATTAAAACAATGACTCGTGTAGATATCTTATAGAAAAATGATGGGAAATTTTTATCAACACTTGGATGAACTTTTGACTACTAATATCTTCACTCATACATTTGGGTAACTTTAAGACTGAAATTATGATATAAAAGCAATGAAGCATGGAAATTAATTGTATTGAGACAAATTATCTACGAGCAGAGTGTGCTGTGAACTTGTGTTTGATACTGGCTTAATGTGATTGTGCTGAAGTCTTTTTGCTTGATTGTTGTAGCTCTACACTTTCTCTTCTTTTCTGGTGGGCTTTTTATTTTTATTTTAATAATGGTATATAAAATGCAAATGAAGTCTAGTGATCTTAAATTTTGAAACTTAAATTTTTATCGGTTTATTTCCTTGTATTACAAATTAATAGGGAGTTTGAGCATTGAATGGAAGATTTAGTTTCGGTTATTCAAACTTTGCACTTCTGATTCCTTGCATGCAAATTGAGCTACAAATACATAGACAAATAGATTACGTGCATGTTTAATATAGTTTATCCAATAGTCATAAGTATTTATTTAATTCCATGAGTTCTTTTTAAAAATATTTTTTTATTGTTATTTTGTTGTTTTTTTGGCAAAATTTTTGAAAACTAAATAAGCTATTTTATCTCTACTAATAAAAGTTCATATTTTTAATTTTTGGGAATAGAGATTAAAATATATTTTTAAATGTTAAAATATTTAAAATAATTTTTATTTATTTGATAAAATTATTTTATTATTTTCATAACATAATTTTAAAAAAATTACTTATTAAAGTAATTTTATAAGTTTTAATAAAAACTATTATTGATAACTAAATAATTAAAATGTTTTGATAAAAATTTTATTAACAAAAATTCTATTTAAATAAGTTATATTTGAAAACTTGTAGCAAACGAAGTCTATATACAAGTAAGTGTCACGCGGATATTACAAAAATTTTAATGATTAACTGTTTGTTTAAATCACATCAAAATATTTAACAAGATTTATAACTTGAACAAAAACGCCCCAGATCTAAAATGGATAGGATGTAGTTGCATGTTTAAAAAAAAAAAAAAAAAAAAAAAAAAAAAAGGAAAAATGGTCATGTTGGATTTGTATTCATGAGGGGAGACATGACATTGTGTGCTCTTTGACTTGTTTACTCAGTACTCATGCACATCATGTTCTAGGGCACAATGATGATTTCTACCACTATTTTCCATAAACAAATATGTTTTATATTTCTTATATTAAATATTTAGTAAATTAAGAAGATTTTTTGTTTAAATAAAAAAAACAGAAACTACTAGAGAAATGCAATTTGTATATAAAATTATACAGTGACCATTAAAACAGCAAAAATAATTATATTTATGCACAAAATTACAAACAAAATTACACGCGACTACTAAAGATAAGAAATATTTCATTTAAAAAAATAAACCCATTCACTTTATTAATTTTATTACAAAAAATTACACATGACCGCGAAAGATAAAAACATTTCAATGAAAAATAAACTCATTCGTTATATTAATTTTGCCTTTTACCTACATACGTCTTCATTTTATTTGTCACGTACAATTTTATGTGCAATTGGCATTACTTAATCCAAGCGAAAATGACATGATCAAGATTTGATAATGTGCGCATACAGTATCATTGATGCATTCCAATTCACATAATGCTATCAATGGCCCAAACAAATGAGACTGAATTTATAATTTGAGTTTTATTTAAGAAAGTTTACAGACTTTATGCTGCGCTTGGGGTGTACGGTAACTCCCCATCACACCTTTGTGGCTCGTTGACTAATAATAGGCTAATAGTGCCACTAACATTGAGGGCATCAATTTGAACCCTCGTGGGTTTTTTTTAAAAAAATTTAATAAAGAATATGAAATAAGAGTAGATTTTTCCCTAATGTTGTTAAAGCAATTAAATTTTCAAACAAATTTCGTAGATTTTTTAGATTTCAATAGATATATGTGTGTCTAGTATATCAATCGACCTTCTATTGTAATATATTTGTGGATAGTAAACATTTAAAATAATAATTCGCATTGGCTTTTAAACGGATGACATGCTATGTGCTTAACTCACCTTGGATTGTGATCAATTATTTATTGAGTTGACTTTATGACACCCATCGAAATTTCTCATAAAATCTCTTTTTAATTGAAGTTACTTGAATAACCTAACACAATTTAATTCATTTCTTGTTTTAAATGAAAATTCAATTAAATATTTAGATAAATTATTCTTTCAACAATTTTTTTACGCTCATCACATTTTAAAAACTTTATTTTCGATTGAAAAAATATTTTTTCAAAGAAAATTATAAGAGTTTAGAGTTATGAAAATATAAATTATATAATAAGAGGAAAAATTTTGAGATAAATATAAAATTTTAAGATTTGTGTGCAATTTAAAAAAAAAACATGTTTGTTGGAGAAAAACTTATGTGGACCGTGTGTCTCATGTCAATCATGTTGATATGGTACACTCATCAATAAAGATCTATCATTTTGTTAGGCATGAACTTTTTTTTTTTTTTTTTATAAAAACCACCTTGAGGAGTTAGGTAAAATCTCTATCTGTAATACAAATTAGTAATGAAGCAAATACTTAAGTATGAGAACATAAACCAAAACCTCCTAAAGTAAATATAAAATATACAAGAATAAAAAGAGAAGAATAAAATCATCAAAAGGAGAAAGAAAGTCATCAATGTTAGCGTTTAACATGAGGAACAACCTGCACATCTAAATGAATAATACCAAATAAGCATGCAGGAAGATCCTAAGAAAATAAGAAACGCTGCCTAGCACGACAAGTGCAAGCCTAATTGGCCAGAAAATCAACAATAAAAATAACTTCGCGAAATCACATGCCTAACCAAAATAGAAGAGTAAGATGTCAAAACACACACCCGACGCAACGAATAAGAAAAATTCCAACGAACAGGGCCGCAAGAATGAATCCAAGAAACAATCGTGGCTGAGTCCAGCCCTACTTCAAGCACAAAGTAACAAAGATGAGCAATAAGCTCCAACTACCCTATTTTTATTTTTTTATAAAAATAAAAAGAAATTATCAATCTACCCTATTTTTTCTTACCTTTTAACTAAATATAGGGGTAATTCAGATTTTTAAAAGTAAAGGAAATGATTTAAATACAGTCAATTCGAGAAAATAATTTGAAATTTATCTTATTAATAAGGGTCATTCATGCTGTGACTAAAATCATGACATCAATACTGTAATTAAATATTAATTATATAAATGAAATTTAAGAAATGTAGATTTAATATAAAACTTATATATCACCATTAAATGTAAAACAAAACTTAAATTATGTAAATATAATATAAGATTTGTAATAGAAGGTAAAATAAGTAAATCAATATAAGAGTGATGAATTAATATATCATTAATAAATAAAACAAAAACTTATGAATATAACATAAAGCTCATAAATGAACATTAAATGTAAAATAAAACATAAATGATGTAAACGGAGCATAAGACTTATAAATGAAAGATAAAAATAAATTAATAGAGAAGTGGTAAAATGATGTATCATTGGTAAATAAAATAAAAACTTATCAGTATAACATAAAACTTGTAAATCAACATTAAGTGTAAAATAAATAATAAATTTATTAAATTAAACATAAAACTTATAAATGAAGGTAAAATAAGCAAAATTAAAATAAAAGTGGTGAAATAATGTATTATTGGTAAACAAAACATAAACTTACAGATATAACATAAAATTTGTAAATCAGCATTAAATGCAAAATAACGTATAAGTTATGTAATGAAATTGAAGACTTGTAAATGAAATGTAAAACAAGTAAATATTACAAGAGTTATTAAAAACATAAAAACTTTCAAATGTAAAAAATGATTACCTTATATATTTACAAATTTTATTTCTAAATTGAATAGTGATAATTTTGGGTTTATGTAAGATACGTGATGATATATGCAAAATTTTATTAAGAATAAAAATTATTATCAAAATCAAAATTTGAAATTTTTTATATTTTTTAAAATTATTTATAAGATAAGTGATTTTGCATTCTTCTAAACCTCATCGACAGCAACCCTAAATAATTTTTTAGTATAAGTAAGAAGCAAAATTTAAAACTATATGAAATATGTATAAAAATAAAAGTAAATCCAATTTTATTGATATTTCATATATGTCTAGTAATGTAAAAATATTTTTTTTTATTCTGATTTAACTTGATCCACATTGAGAAAAATAATTTTACTTAATTGTCCTATCATGAGTGTAGAATTTATGGTTAAATCAATTTAATAAAATTTATTCCAATTGTTTTCAATATAATTTTTTTATTTCAATTAATGAGCAAATTGTTTTCTTAAATAAATAAACTATTTTTTAAAATTAAAATTGAATATTAATTTATAAATTTTATATTATTTTTATAAATATTTATTTTATTTATAATTTTAAAATACTAATTTATTATTTTTATATTAATTAATTAATTTTATTTATTATTGTAATTTATGAAGCTTATATTGATTATGACATTGATGCCGTAAAATTGTAATGATGGCAAGATAGAATTTTCTTACTAATAAAAGATAAAAGGGTAATATGGTAATCTTAATGGTCATAGATCGAAGCCCTTGTATTTGCGCGGCATTTTTTAAGTGCGACTGAGAAAAAGCAGCGGGTGAGTGCATCTTCTGACAATATTCTCATTTCTCTGTACGATGCACCCTGTGTTTCTTGGGCTCCGTGTTCGCATTTTCTATTTTCCAAATAAATCCAAAACCTTTAATTGAATTAATTAAAATGAATCAATAACACAGATTTCCCATGATAATTAAACCAATTTTTAACCTTATTTACTATCTAATTTTTATCCAAAAATGGAGGAAAAAAAATTGCATGTTTTATGGGAAGTGGAGACCTAAATTGAAAATATGAAACCCATTGACTGCGCTTGATTCATTTATAACGTTTTCATTGTTTCCAACACTTCACTGTTTTGCACAGTCATCAACACTCATTGTCCTTTTTTTGGCCTTTTTGAGGAAAATGATTAAAAAAAAAAGCTCTTTCTGAGGGTTGAATTGAATTCTTTTTAGGGTTCTTACATTGCCCTTTACACAATTGATCTTGTTAGATTTCTTCGACTGCGTTATGGTTTTGGTGTAAAATCTTGTTCTGGGTAGTTGTAAAATAACAGAAATTGGCTTGATTTTTTGGAGGGGGAGTTTTAGGGTTTTCTTCTTTTGCTGCTTAGGGTAATATTGATCAAAATGTGGGTTTGAGGAGTGAAGTGGTGTGAAAATTTTGGTTAAAGTTTGCATTTTTTTAGTATTTACTGTTGAGTCCTTTTTTTTTTACCTCTTTTTTAATGAGTAAAACTTCTTGATCTACTTGGGTTGAGCTTCTGGAAGTGACTGAAAAGAGCAATGAGTAGTTTGCATGGGGTTGAACTGTGATTTTGAATTTGATTAGAACTTCCCAGTTAAAAGAATGTTGTGTTATGGTGATTCTTAGTTGCTGAAGCATATAATCTTTAGGAAAGATTCTGAATCTAATGTTCTGATCCAAAAAAGTTCTTTTCAGTTTGGGGAGGGTTAGAAAAAAGAGAGGAAAAAGGTCATTTTTTGAAGATGGATTTGTTCAAATTTATGAAGTTCAGGAAAGTTCACAAACCAGAACCAGAAAAAGATTTGGAGGATAAGTCCGTGCCTCAACCGGAGGAACCAAAGAGCGAGAATGGTGGTGATCAGGACAACTCACCGAAGACTGACACTTGTAGTGATTTTGAGGATGATGATGATGATTTTATAACAAATGAGGTGAAGAGGAGGCTCAAAGAGCTGAGAAGGAACAGTTTTATGGTGTTGATTCCTGAAGAAGACTCGTGTGCCGAGGAGGAAGAG
Organism: Citrus x clementina; assembly: GCF_000493195.1. Classification (NCBI taxonomy): domain Eukaryota; kingdom Viridiplantae; phylum Streptophyta; class Magnoliopsida; order Sapindales; family Rutaceae; genus Citrus; species Citrus x clementina. The sequence goes on from NW_006262274.1 coordinate 5,288,357, forward strand.
GATGAGGAGGAGGAGGGTGAGACAAGCTCCTGTGAGTGGAGAGATGTGGAAGCTGAGGGAAGGCAGTGGTGGGGTGGATTTGATGCTGTTTATGAGAAATATTGTGAACGGATGCTGTTCTTTGATAGGATGAGCTCACGGCAGCTCAATCTTGCCGGTAATTGTTGGTCTCTTCCTCTTGGTTTAGTCTTGCTGTTCACTTTAAATGACTCTGAAGTTGTTGGATGCCTGTATCTATGAGAATGAATGACTACTACATTTTGCTTGCAGCATGTGTTTTGGTATGGATGTTTAAGTTGGGCATTCTAATTTCCATTTATTTGATTCGACCTTTCTTAGGAGAACTCTTTTTTTTTTTTAAGTTCCGTTTCAGCAGGATAGGATCTGATCTGATTTTTTAAGCCCTTGAAGTCATATCTAGGAGCTTCATAACTCTTTTGGAACACCACAGATCATATTAGAACTTAAGAGCTTTCTGATGTCTATTATTTCCAAATCAGATTGCAAAAGCATAACAAGTGAGAAGTTAAAATATTGAAAATGATCTTTCAGAAAATAGTGTCCACATGACTACTGAGTAGCCAATGCCTTTTCAGTGCCTGTGATTTTTTCCTTAGGCTGTAATGCGCAGCAGATTGGACACAGTCTGTCGGACATTGGGGCCGTGCGATGCAT
>NW_006262274.1:5289131-5294490 GCF_000493195.1 Citrus x clementina
GTTGGAGCTACAGTGTACACTTCATTGACAGCACACAAGAAAGAATTATAGTTAAATCCAATCATTGAAGGCATGTAGAACATTGGTATTGATTTTGGTGGATCTTACAATGCATAGTATTGCAAAACTTCAGTGCAAGGAATATGAATTTCCTTGTTGCTTAAATATAAGGAAATTTCTGGGTTTCTTGTAGAACACTATTTCCTTTCTTGTAGCACAAGAAAACATTGATATATCCATAGAAAATGCCTTCGAAACTTAGTAGCTGGGCATCCTTCTATTGTTTGATTACTTCAGGCCTACTGATAAACTCGTTTTATTGACTAAGTTGTGGTACTTCCATGCTTTTTCCTGTTTGAATAAGGTGATTATATCTGCAACAATAAAAGTTACGAATTATTTGTTTCATTTTTCATACACATGTATGTATTTGTAATGGATTAGACCACAAGTTGTGAACCTTATGTCTTGCATCACTAGTATCAATGACTACTTTCATGTTTCCCATTGGCAACTGCTCTTATAATTGTTTTTAAGCCTCTGACAATTGACCCGTTGTGCCACAGAAAGAAATGCGGCTGAAGGAACTGCATAAAAGGAGTAAAGGTGGGAAAAAGAAGTCCTGGCCTCAAACATGGGATGGTATTCAGCTATTGTTTGGCATTATTGACATCAAAGTCATGTCAAGAGTTCTTAAAATGGCAAGGGTCACTAAGGAGCAACTCTTTTGGTGTGAAGAAAAGATGAAAAAGTTAGACTTATCAGATGGTAAGTTGAAAAGAGACCCCTCTCCTATCCTTTTCCCTTGTTGATGGTTCTACGGTTAAAGATTAAACAAGCCAATTTTTTGGAGACCTTTCATCTAGTTCATTCTTCCTCTGAATGCTATTTGGGATATTTGTCTGAGGATTATTCATAAACCAATCTTCGATCTACATGTATAGATCAACAGGCAGTTTCTAGGTTTCTTGAGGGTAATGTTTACCCGTGCCTTCCTTAAACTATGCAATCTCTTGATTTGCACCATCTTTCGAAAATGTTTTAATTTTGATACCATTCAGAGTCCTTGCGGGAAAAACTAAGTGAAAGTGAATATTAAGCCTCTACTTTTGGTAAGTGTGGCTTCTTGTTGTGCAAAGGTTGTATCAACTTGTCAAATATTGTCATTTTGTATCTCAGCAGCTGCAACCATTTTGTATTATTGATGTTGCAGGGAAAATTGTGGATGTTTTGTGAAAAGTGATTTCCAAATGCTTTGTGCATTTGTCTTCTTTATTATTTTGGTACAAGATATGTTGAATTGGTGTAGGAAGGCAATTCAATGGGTTAGTTTAATTTAGATTGAGTGTTAAACTAACGCTAAGCTCATCTTTTTGTTAACTTTTTAGAAATGTACAATTGGTAATTACTGGATAATAATATAAAACTAATTAAATTTTACTTGTATATTACTATATATATGTGTGTGTGGTTATTGATTACAAAGGGTTGAGCACAAGTCAATTCAGTACTGAATCAAGTCTAATTTATTCTAATTTAATTTGGGATGCGTGGGAAAAAAAAAATAAGACTTATGGTACATGGATTATTTCATCACAACAATTTTTAATGTGTCAATTTACTTTCAAATATTTAAAAGACAATCAAGAATGAAGTGTTGGGCTACACAATCAATGAGTGGTTTGTAATAAACATGAATATATGGAAGTACAATTAATATGTTTGAAAGAGAATCAAGAACGATGTGTTGACGACACAATCACCGAATGGTTTGTAATAAATATTCAATCAATTAGTGGTATGTAACAAACATTAGTATATAGTGGTACAATTAATATGGCATTTCTCAATACTAGTTAGACGATCTTAGGGTTAAAAATAGGAGGTACATGATTAACGATCATGATTCTCTCATGATTTGATTTTCTTCTAAGTAAATTTTATTAACGTGATTGATGGTTAATAAATTAAAAATTAAAAATAATTAAATTTTAATCATACACTAAAATTAAAATGCATGTGGCACAATATCCGTAAAAAATTATGAATACTCAAATCAGAAGAGGATCCTATTCTATTTGATTAAAGGGAGAAGTAATTTTAAAAGTTTGACCCATGATTAGATTTATATATCTTTTTTTTTTACCCCTAAATTTTTTAATGTCCTTCTTACTTTAATAATTATGTTTTCATACTAGTGTCTTGTAATACAAGATGGCAACCAAAACAAAATTTTACAATTAAAATCAAGTATAGGACAATGATTTTTGTACCTCAGGATATTTTAAGATCTTGCATGTGAGATGAAGATGAAACGATCTTAATTAGAGGGATTAATACTCACAACAATTCCTAACGAGGGTCCTTTTCATCCAAATTTATCATTAAAAATAGACTGTTAACCTCACTAATCATGTATTTCTCGGCTAATGATATTGCACTATTCTATTTCTTACAACTGAACGTGACAATTATAATGTGAATATTGGGTCGATTACAAAATTATGTTTTCCATTACAAAAAATTTGTTTGAAACTATAAAAATCTAAAAAAATTAATTATCCAATTTGGTACTTTGAGATTAATAATGTGTATTCAACAATTATCTCCATAAATGATGGTACAAAAAAAATATCTTTTATAATTTTTTAGATAATTTTCCATTAGAAGGACAAATGTCTCATTCACACAAGAAAACAAGATGAAGTCCAAAACCAAAAGCCTCATCACATGCTCCTCTAATGTGCTTCTACCATTGGGTTTCTTAATTTCTTCTACATTTCAGTGGTTTTTTTTTTTTAATTTTATTCATTTCTTGACTATAATCTCTAAAATAATTTTGGATGAAAAAATTTGGCTATTAAATATATATTACATTAATAATATTATGGTTAAATTATGGTAATTTATTACTCTTTCTAATGAATCTTTATAGCTACTAATTACAAAAATTTCTTTTATTTATAAATTTAAATAATTTTATTTAATTTAAATAATTTTATTTAATATAAATAATAATAAAAAACTACTAGATGTACAATGCCTCGTATTACATAAAAAAATTACTATGTTGTAGCTTAATGTAGCCAAATACAATATAACTCTATGGCAACACAATGAACTATATGCACTCCAAATGCATCCATAATAGTAGTTGAATTAAATAACATGATAAAATAGGAGTATTATATTATAATACCTTCTCTAAAAGAGTTTTTGAGGTTACATAATGTGTTATGGGCGTAAGATGAAAGTATCTTAATACTTAATATTTATTAAAAGACTTGTAAGCAAAAAGAAAGTAAGGTATTAAATGAAATTTGATAATGAATTAAAAAAATCTCAATATTTATTATTAATAAAAAACTGTATTAATGTAAGATGTTAAATTAAATATGATAATAGTTCAGCCTCAAAATAGAAAATAGGGGGTATGGTCATAGAGGTATAACATAGAATAAAAAACTTGTGAATATGAAATATATAGCATAAAGTGCTGAGAAAAATGTGCTAGTGGATCAACTTAGAAATTAACTTGATATTTATGGAAAATTTTCTAAATAAACAGATGGACTCGGCTGTGTCTTTGTGGTTTTATGAACTCCATGAAAATATATTTTTGTTTTAAATATATATATATTATGCACATGTACTAACTACTAAACAATAGTAAATCCATAATAAGAAAATTATTTACTTTATTAAAATGAAGGACAAGTAAAAAGATAAATAAATACAGATTCTAATATACTGCAGCACAAAATATATTGTATTAGAATTTTTTTTTATTAATCTTTAACTTTTGTCCCTTGTTTAAAATAAATAAGAGATCCCTTATTATAAAATCACGTTACTAACAAATAATCTTTCTTAAATTAAAATTTTGAGTTTCTTAAATAAATGTAAATGCACTAAATATTGAAAAAGAGACAAGGGAGAAAAAAATAAAGAAGCTTATAATTGAATTCCTGTTACATTCTCCTATTAATTTTTTTTTATAAATTATTTTTCTAAGAAGATAAATTTTCAAAATTGTTGTTCTTGTAAATTAACTCCTAGAAGATACCTTAATAGGAGTCTCTCAGCTACTCCAATGAGTGCTTCAATATTTAGAGCAGAACTGAATGTTGAATTATATGAATCTGGTCTAAGTATGCTTACAAAATTGGGTTTAAGTTCGGAGTAGAGGATCAGGACCAGGCTCAGGCAGCCTCATATTATGAGGAGATCTACTTAGGACAACATTTCTCATCTGGACATATTTTGAGGGGATCACATCACGGGAAACTAAAACTACAACCATTCATGTCAGTGTGATGTTTTCTAAAAATACATGCACAGGCAGCTGGTTTTTTTTTTTTTTCTTATTTTTTACGTTCATTTTACTTGTACTTTTACATATACATGAGCGTAAATTCTTTTTTTTTTTTTTTTCATATGACAAATAAAATTGAGATTCATGCTCATTGTTATGTTTATTTCGTTAATGATGTTGATTCAAATGTATAATGAAAGAGAAATGATTTGTAATCATACATCTCAAAACCATGGCACTCAATTACAATAATTAGATAGCATTATAAGCAATAGTGACACACAATATGTGAATAAAGTAAGAGTGGATAGAAGTACATTTATCCGACTATGTGAGCTATTTCGATCAAATTAGTGATTAGAGGTTAATGGTTTAGTGACAGCTGAAGCACAAGTTATGCATATTTCTATGCACTTTGTCTCATCATGTCAAGAATCACACAATTAGTAGTAAGTTCTACCAATTAGGTGAGACTATTAATAGATACCTCTACTCAATTTTACGAAGGGCACCATAAACTGTACTAAAGAATCGCATTGATGAGAGATGGAAGATGTTCAAGGTACATTGTCAATTATTTATATTTGATTATACTAGTGATAGTTTAATGCTAATAAATTTTCATTAGTTTTGTGTATGTAGCATTGCTTGAGGGCATTGGATGGAATTTACATTAGAGTTTGTCTGCCAGAAAATATAAGCTAAGTTATCAAACAAGAAAAGATGAGATTGCTACAAATATTAGGATTTTTTTTTTTTTTTTTGTGAGCATGAGAGTAAAGGTTGAGTCTGATTAGGAAGTACTTATTTCGAACTTGACAATTATAATTTTGCAATAGTATTTTTGCATGTCGATGAGCGTCTTGGATTTTTTAACACAGCCCAAATTACTAGTGATTATGTTGCAATTATTGTATTACTTTGTTATTTTGTGATTATGTTGTAGTAAGTATAAGAGTGATGATACAACCACAAATTCTTGTACAAACTTATCTTGTAAAGAGTTTTTATCAGCTTCTGAATGCTAGGCAGGAGTTGAGTATC
>NW_006262274.1:5294651-5298578 GCF_000493195.1 Citrus x clementina
CCAAGATGACTTTTGAATGAATCTTGTATGTTTTAACTATATATTTACGTTGTGATATTTTGTAGAGGTTATTTGATTGAATTATTTGCTTTGATCTTGATTTCACAAGGGGCACATTTGGGAAATACTGCAAAAATAAATATTGTGCTGCCGAAAATTTTAAAATTTATTAGTTTTACATATTTTATGAAGAATTATGATATTTTTTTTTAAATTTATACAAAAAATGATCTAAAAATTCTAAAATATAAGACTTCTATATTTAGTACTTTTTCCAAAAATATAGTTTAAATCAATCACAAAAAAAAAAATTATGCAATGCAATGCAATTCCAAATATAATATAATTAGAAATTATTGTACTACCTTATAGCATTAAATGTTGTACAATAATATTATAATACAAAGCTAATGCAAAGTGGTATAATATAATACACTTGCATTAAATAATATAATACACAATAAAAGAATTCAGGCCTTTAGAACTAACATTTTAGTGATGAAATTTTTTTATCGCCCTAGGTATGTTTTAGTGATGAGAAAAGCATTTTGTCGCCAAAATATATGAGAAAAAATTAACAATTATTTCAAGTTTTTAGCGACGACTTTTTCATTATTAAAGAAGCAAATTAACGACAAATTTTTTCATTATTCTAGTGAACGATGGTGACAAACAAAGTTTAAATATTAATGTGAAAATTTATAAAATGTAAAGTGCATTATTTTCTGCCAAATTTAAGTTTTTGCATGAATTTTAAATGTCGACACTAGAAACCCCAATTCTTTATTTATATGTCATTTACTTTATTTCTTTCATTCTTTCATCCTCTTGTTCTCTTAATTTTAAATGTCATCCTATCATTCTCTTTTATTTTTATTATGGTGTAATTTTTTTATCTCATTTATTATAACTTATATTACTATTATGTTTAGAAGTTAACTAATTACTATTTGTATTTATTTGTAGAAATTGTTGAAGATCAATTTGACCAACATGAAGAAAGCTAATTACTATTTGTGTTTATTTGTAAAAAAATATTGAAGATCAATTTCACTAACACAAAGAAAATCAAGAAAATTTTTTCTTTGCTACAGTGTTTAGTGATGAAAATTGTATGTTTTAAGGCCGATTATTTTTGTCGCTAATGTTTTTTTTTTTTTTATTGTAGTATGTCAAATTCACCTTGTTTGTATATTCTTAGGGTGAGCTTATCTAAACGTACCAAACTACTCACTAAACTCATTTACTAAATAAACTCACACTTAAATTTAAAATTTTAAATGAAAATATTATCCAAATAGTTTACACCAAAATTAAATAATAATTTCAGTAATTTATTTTGAGAAAATATTCAAAAAATGAAATTAAATTACCCAACATATGTTTGAAAAAAATACAAAATATTAATCAATTTAGTTTTTTTTATTGTGCATTTATTTTAATAGTATTAAGGTTTGTCAATATATTTTGATCAATTATTTTTTTAGTACTATTTTTCACTTTAATATCAAATCTTCTAATATTTAATAATATTAGGGTTTTTGTATGTATTTTAATAGTATATTTGTCAATTTGTTATTCTTAGTTATTTTTTAAATATCTAATTTAATTTTGAATATATTTTTCACTTTAATAACAAATCTTTTAATCACATCAACGATACTTGAGAAATCTTTAAGGGTTATTCGTCAAGAATTTTTATTTTACTTTATTTTATTATTTTTAAGGCTCATGTTGCATTTTTTTTTAAGTTAGTTTGGTTATTTATATCTATACACATAAATATAGCATGGGAATTTTTTGCCCAACAAATTTTGAACACCTTTAAAAACTAATAATAAAAATGGTCAACTGTAATGGACTATATTTATATTCATATGTTTTTGGTATTTTATATCCAAACAAATAATTTCTGATTTTGAATTCATTGGACGAATAAAATTTGAAATACTATAAATTTATAAATGAAAAGTTCAAATGTATTATTCTATAGATTTTAGCGTCCAAAATTGTAATTCTATTAGGGGTATTTTTAATAGTTAAAAATTAGTTTCAAATGTGAGTTTGGGGATATTTTACTAATTAAAATTTGTTTTTAAGTATTTGACAATCCTTGGAAACTTGGCACTTACTTTGCCTGACACTACGCAAGCCAGAGAGACCTTAAGATCCTCTCTTGCGCTGGCAATTAATGAAGCTTTGTGTGTTATCTAAAACTTAGATCTGGGCACTTGCTGTTGAATCTAACCTCCCTACTTCTATTGTATTATAATGATACTTCACGTTCTCATAAAGAACTTTTAGCAACCATTGCTTCCATAGGCTTGCCATGAAAAAAAGGTTCACAAAGTTTACAAAATTAAACTAAATAAGTATCAATTTTTTACTTTTGAAATATAAGAATTGGATGTTTTGTTTTAAGTATAGGGGATCAATGACCAATGTTCGATATTTATTACCTTAAGATTTTGACTTAAATCTAGCTATTTATTTACTTCAATCGGAGGGTTGAGATAATTACTTTTGTGACATTAATACTATTAAATATATGACTATAAAAATAAAAAAGCTGAGGTGGCATATTAAGATTAGAAAGAGAGAGAGAGAGAGAGAGAAAGAGAGAGAATCTTGAGCATTGATATACTTTATTTCTCGAGGAGATTATACCAATAAAAGCTTTTCTTTATGTAATGAGATTATAGAGAATACTACTCTTACAAATCTCTAGAAAATTATATTCCTTGCGCAAAGAAGAAAATACAAAAGAAACAAAAAATTTGAGCAAAATGAGATAAGATTTTGAGTCAAAATCGCAAGCGCACACATGAATTCGTAAAGATATATTATTGTTCCAATAAGTGATCTCTTATTTTCAATAAAATAAGAAATAAAATAAGAGACAATAAAAATACATACTGCATATGTGTGTGTGTATTAGACAAGACTTGAGCAAGATTTTGAGACAAAATCTTATATACATACATACATACATACATGTATGTATGTATGTGTGTGTATATATACAGGCTTTATGGGAAGCCGCCGACTATCCTTAAAACTTAAGAGGGCTGAAGTTAAATGATTTAATGTCTATTCTCCTATTACCAATTGATTTTTAAAAGAATATGATAACTTTAATTTCAAAACTCCCAATTCAATGATGGGTGATTTGTTAGAAAAGTGCAACAAGCACCTTCAAAATTCTCTAGTTAAATTAAAGGTATTTGATGAAGCTGGAGCAATTGAATGATGGGTGATCTGTTGGAAAATTACTACAAGTGCCTCGATCTAACATTTGTGAGTAGTGATGATATTTATCCAACTGGTATTAGCAAAAAAAAAAAAAATCAAATACATGCTACTATAAAACCACAATAATTTGACTTAAATCTAGATATGGAATTCTGACCATTTATTTAATTTAATCCAAGAATTGAAATAACTGTTATGTGGCATTAAAACTATATTAAAAATAAAACTCAAAAAATAAAAAGCTAATGTGTCATATTAAAACTTACGGGCTGTGTGTGTGTGTGTTTTTTTTTGTCTTAATAACTTTATTGCCTTAATTGTAATTAGCTAAGTCATTAAGTCCGTTTGTTTTTTCAATTTAATGAAAATTTTCAATCATTAAGTCATTAAACTAATTTTTTTTTTTTGTTTAATCTAAAAGTTCTGAATAATATCATTAAAAAATCACTATCTAATTAATTAATTTTCATTCATACCTAAATAAGTTTAATAATTAGTATCATTACCCATCTCTATAACTTATGATAATATAGTGGTAGATAATTATTGCTTTTATTTTTTTATTTTCTTCAAATTAACATTATTTATCTTTATAATTTTGAATGAATATTTTTCATATAAAACATAATGAACAACAATAAAATTGATTAACATTTACTAATTTAGAATATTAAA
>NW_006262274.1:5298678-5300660 GCF_000493195.1 Citrus x clementina
GTAATCCCAAATTGGCACTTAATGAACTTGCCCATTTCAACTATTTAACTCTCATTTATTTGGTCATGTTGATGATTGAGGTACTGTATCTTTTAAACTATAGTTGCCGTAGAAAAAAATATAACTATAGTATATTTTTTGATAAAATTATTAAAGATATAATAAATTTTCTATAGTATAAGTGAAAAATTATTTCAACATAACTTCTAAGATAGAACAGTTAGTGTTTACCAAACACTTTAGTGTTATAATTTTTAAGTTACAGCTGTTCAACCTCAATTTCAAATGCACTCTTTATTATAAACGGAACTTCAGTTCTCCATTTTACTTATTTAACCAACTTATCTAAAAGAACATTATTCAATAAGAAGCCTCATTTTCAATCTATAATCGTTAACCCTGTGATGAATTTCAGAGCCTGTGGCAGCTCTCTCAATTATTCTTTCATGCTGCGGGAAGTGACTTGATTTCATGATAATACACAAGTCAGTAATAATCGACAATATTCAAACAAAAATGTAAACAATTATTAAGTGCATATTTTTAAATAGTTTTTTTATTTTTATTTTTATTATTATTATTATTAGTCAGTCATTTGGTGCAATTGAAAAAGTTTTGCGGTATTGCATGACTTATTATTCATTGCACTCCCTGCCTAACATTATTATGTACGTGTCCTCCAGTCTTATTAATTTACTAATTATTATTTTTTAGAATCTTTAGAGCTCACTATTGAACCCTCAGCCGTTGACTAAAAGTCCGCAGTCAACTGATCTGACGGTTGAATTTCAGCCACGTAGCGATTTTTTTAATCTTTTCTTTTGTAGATACGGTGCCTCTACTTTATCATGCTGTTAACGTGTATCACCTATAATTATCATGTCACTTTACAAAATTACCCCTCCCCTCGGGACAAACCAAAACAATGTAGAGAAAGTAAAGTTTCTCTGTAAACCTTATCCTTTGTGAGGGTAATATGGTAAATATGGTTTTTAGTATTATTATAGTAATATTGCTTGATTGCGCACTTGTTTATACAACCCCAAAACAATGTAGAGAAAATAGTATTACAAGGCTGTGAAAGTTTAAAGAAACAATGTAGCGTTGAAAATTTTGACACGTGGACCGTACCTCCACTTATAGGCCATCAAAACCTCAAGGGGTTGTTTGGAACTTGGAAAATTGGAATGATAATTGATTGAGACTTTTTCTTTTTATGAGATGAATCATCATAGACTAAAATAGTATTTTATCAATCTCGTCTATTTATTTAAGTTTTAATTTTTTTTTCATTCATTATTTCTTTTAAGGGTAGAAGGTGGACAAAACTCCAAATTAAATCAAATACTCAGTCAAATAAAATTATTTAAAACGACTCGAGTAAACATCTAGAGAGTTTTTATTAAATTTTCCTTATTTTTATTATTTTATTTTAAATATAGAGATGCGTGTATGAAAATTCTTACATAGCAACTAATATTTATTTTATAGATTATAAATACTTTTTAATATATTATTTAGTAGGAATGTATAAAAAGTATGAAATATGAAGGACATATTATAACTATAAGTAGATTATTACTTAAGATGAAATAATTTGAAATTATGTATATAAAATATTATTAACAATTATCAGATAATGAAATTTATGAGTGTTAAATTGTTATGGGTGCAATTAACAACACATTTTTGGTGATAAAATAGTTTTGGTTTCGAGCCCACTAATATAAATAGAAAGGAAATTTGATTTTATTTCATACAATATTATATTTTAAAAATAAAAAAAATTATTGAAATATAAAAAAATATTTTAAAAAGAAAGATACTATAGTTTTTACAAAGAGTTTTTATTCTAGTCTAATTCTAGTTTTTCAAAAATAGTCATATCAAATATCTATTCATTCTAGTGTGTGTGCATATATTTCTTAAGTGAAAACATCCTTCTTTTAACAAAGTAATAATGCCACTGATAGATAAAAAAA
>NW_006262274.1:5300760-5302238 GCF_000493195.1 Citrus x clementina
AAAGCATTCTATTTGCTATTGTTTTAAGTGAATTCCTGTAAAATTGATGAATACTTTCTTTACATTTTACGGTTTCTTGTGGAACTTTTCCTAACATTTCTATCTTTATTTTGCCTTTAGGCGCTGGTGAAAGTGAAGTGAAGTGCCGTACTTGCTCAATATTTTTTTTTTCTCTTTTTTGCGTGAAGAATAATTTTAATTTCCTTTAAAACTTTCAAGAATGGAAATAGGTAGAATCTCTATAAAATAATACTCGATAAATTAATAATATCTATCATATAATAAATCTTCATGGTGCCGACTTGGGTAATGGGCTAAATTAATAATTTTGATAGAATAATAAATAATACTTTTTTAAAGAAATCTTATATAACTTTGTGGTCTCATTCAAATCATAAATTAATAATTTGTTGAGATTACAAACACAATTGACTATGATACTTTAATTACATAAACTATAACTCTATTGTTACCTGTTTACATAAAATATGACTCTTTTGTTACTTGCTTCTTTTTTTTAAAAAATAAATTTAGTTGGATCTCATCTTTTATTTTTCTTATTGCATCTAGAAGCACTGTTGTTGACTTCTTGAATTATAATAAGAAAGGAAAAATATCCACCATCCACCAATTTTTTTCAATTTTTAAAAAAATACACAATTCTTTTTTTTTTTGTTGGAATCCACCTAAAGTTATATTTTGTTTCACTTTTCCACTTCAGTTTGGAATCCGTTAAGAAAACTAACGGAAACTTTAAAAAATAACTATTTTACCCCCAAAACGAAAATTACAATTTCACCCTAAAAATTGACAAAAAATTATTTTCCCCATCGGTCAATAAAGAAATTAATTCTACAACCACCAAATGCAAGGTTTTTTTTTTTAAATATGTCTGTAATTAGAATGTTAAATTATAACAGTAGTATTAAAAATAGCCTAATCTCGCAAATCATCAATTGAATTTAAGATAAGTGGAGTTTTATTTTTCATTGAGTTATAATCTCTAGTAGTTAATATTTGTTTGTACTTCATTAACGTACCAATAATGATATTCATCATTAAATCTGATTATTTTTTTACATTTTTAGGGTGAAATTGTAATTTTCGTTTTGGGGGGTAAAATGGTCATTTTTTTAAGTTTCCGTTAGTTTTGTTAACGGATTCTAAACGGAAGTGGAAAAGTGAAACAAAATGTAACTTTAATTGAATTCCAGCAAAAAAAAAAGAATTGTGTATTTTTAAAAAAGTTGGAAAAAATGGGTGGACGGTGAATATTTTCCCAATAAGAAATTATGAAGTGTTGTTGATGCTTTGAGTACTTCCTTGAGCGTAGCAGGCTCCAAAGTTACTATATCATCCTCAGGTTCTTCTTCAACGGGATTTTCGTTGATGTGAGCAACGATTTCTTCTGAACTTAAAGCGCTAAACTTACATGCATGTAGGGTGCTCTTTACCATACTCACATAATGCTTATAACG
>NW_006262274.1:5302338-5303991 GCF_000493195.1 Citrus x clementina
GAATAACTCCTGGGTATATTCTCCAATTAACCTTCAGGTCCCTGAGTATTTATGAAATCACAAATAAAGATGTAATAAATATTAAGAAATAAGGAAGTACAAATAAATTTTTCTGTTAAAATTCTAAATAAAATAAAACGTTTTATGTTTGCTCATTATTTTCATTTTTTAAATTTCATGTTGGTAATTGAGTTTGTCAGTTTTCTTATATGTTAAAATAATAATTTACTCTTGTAATTTTTATACCAAAATAACAATTATGATTATTATAAATACAAATTGAAATAAAAGAAATTTTAAATTAGGAGACTGCTTTTATTGGACTTATTGAAGGTCTAGTTGTTGAGTGACATACTAGTATACATATATATACCAATTTGTAAGTGATCCCTTTGTATTGGATCTTGGGCTTAGAAGTGATGAGCCACCAATACCTCACAACAGTGGCAAAATTATAGTTCATTGTCATATTTTTTAAACCATTAAAAGTTTAGAGTAACAAATCTAGTTTTACAATTTTTGTAGTGCTACCTACTCAAAATTCAAATAAACTTTTTTTCTTGTCTAAGTATAAGTAAATACTTTTTAGAATACAACAAAATATGACATAATTTTATGAATAAAAATAAGTCAACATGATGTAATTAATCAAATAATTAGTGGTGTCATAAATAAATTTTATGGTTAAAAATTGTGATTTGATATAGATAATATTAATGAACCAACAACGCATTGAATTAAATTGATATTTTGATCATCTAAGACCAACCCAAATCATCTATGTTCGTATTGTATTTGTGTCTGACTGCAAATGCCGACGATTTCAAATTTTCAAAAACACCCATTAATCGAACACAATGTTCGTGGTAGCGATTAATATGAAAATAAGTAGAAACTCCCTCCACTCTTTATCATTTTAACAAAAATCAGAGACCCGAATGTTATTGACCACATAACTAATTACCTATTGGGATTCTGTCATTTCCAGGTTAATTAAATAAACTTGTAATATTTTTCTTATTTAATTAATTTAATACAAAAAAGAAAATTACAGGAAAGGAGGTCGAAAACTTGAACCCGGGGCTACACTCTAATGGACTAATATCATTTATTTATTTTGATATATTTGTAAGCGAGACATTTGTTTCTCTATAGCAACATAACTTGATTTTAGTTCCTAGTATTTCGAGAAGTCTTCAGAGAGTTTTTGTCTCCAACAGAATTGGGATTCTCTGTGCCTCTGTTTCTGTTTCAAATATCTAGGTTTCGTCAGGTTTTGTTTCACTGACCCCCCACTCTGTTTGTTTGTTTATTTGTGTACCCATCTAAATGTATTTGTGTATGTATATGTTATTTATTTATATTTATTTTGATTTATGCTTCTGATATGAGTGTTCGTGAAAGCTGATTGTTGTTTGTAGCAAAAGTTTGTGGCTTTGAGATTAGTGGGCTCTGTTTAATCTTTGTTGGTTTCAGGTTTGGGAATTCTGTTAAGGGGTCTTGCTTAGTATTAAGAAAAAGAAAATGATTTTTGTGATGGTGGGCTTCAGCTTGGTGTAGAAATGATAAATTTTTCTGGGTTCTTGTGATTTTCAGTGGATTTTTAGTTGTGTATATTGGAAATTGATGTGAGAAAACTTGAATGTCCTTAGT
>NW_006262274.1:5304136-5325114 GCF_000493195.1 Citrus x clementina
TTGACTTATATGCTTGCTTTCCCTTAAAATCATGAGTCAGTGAGTGAAGTCATGTAGATGAAGCGCCTTAAGCCTACTGACTTGGAAGTTGCAACTAGCTAGATGGCTAGATGGCATTTTGGCTGGCATGTCCAGCATATGTTGTTTGTTAGATCAGTGACATATATATATGGTTTGCCATATGTCCTGAATGGATAAGTGTGTGTTTGTCTTATTCATGACATTTTTTACTAATTTAGTTTATCAGAAACTTTGAGAGGACTTGATAAGCAGTTTGAGTTATGGTTCAATGATAGGATTGGTGGTGGTTAAAACATTTATGCAATAAGATCTCAATACTTTTTGGAGAATGGAAATGCAGATTCGTTTTATATGCATGGTTGCAATATTTTCTTTATGAACCTGTATGTCAATTTTTATTCCATTTCCATGAGTTACTAGGTAATGGATGTGAATAATCAAATGATTTAGACTATTATGCATCTTTCATATTGTTGACTGGGCTTAATTGATACTGAACTAGTTTCCATTTTGAATCATATGAGGAGACTTATCATTATGTGTGAGTATGATTAAAAAGACAAAGTTCCATTTTAGTAATTTTATCCATTCTTATGAGCCACAATTCACATTTGAAAGTCATATAAAATATGACTTTTACATGGATGGATTATTGATTTTTTATCATCACTGCACACATGATATTTCCTTTTATTCGTTGATGTTCTATCAGTCTCATATCTGTAGCAGCATTTCCCGTCAGAATATATTGGTTTTCCTGGAAACCACTTGTTTAAGTATTAATACTGATTAGCTAATTGTGCTATTATATTGTCATCCATCCTACCGCATGATGCAGGTTGTGTGCAGGCTCTTTTGATCGTTGTGAATGGTGATTTCGGCTTGTAGTTTGACTTTAAATTGATGAATGCTTGTATCAGCCTGGCTTAGTTTTATTGCTGGAATTAATGTAAATGCCCTTGGTTCAGGAAAAGAAAAGAGGTTTCTCGTTGTTCTGTACATAAAATGGCAACTGAGAGCCCTATGATAATGGTAGAAGGTGGTGGTGCTAGAAACTGGCATTCTTCCAAGGATTCTGCAGTTTTTGGTCCTAGATTTGAAAATATGGGAGCTGAGGAGTTGGGTTTGCTTCTGAAAGGGCAAAGATTCCGTGGAGACCAGACAGACATGATTCCTAGTCGAAGTGGTAGTGCCCCACCGAGTATGGAGGGGTCAATTGCAGCTATTGGGAACCTTCTAGCTAAACATAACTCTAGTACGAATGCAAGCTTGGAAAGTTTAAGCAATGCTCTTGGAAATTATGAATCTGAGGAGCAGTTACGTTCACATCCAGCCTATTTTGCGTATTACTGCTCTAATGTGAACTTGAACCCAAGACTTCCTCCACCTCTTATGTCACGTGAGAATCGGCGGTTGGTACGTCATATGGGTTCCTCTGGCAGCAATTGGAGGTCGACTTCTGTAGACGATGCTGGCAATGGAACGTTGCATTTGTCTCGAAGTTCCCTTTCTACCCATGAGGAGGAGCCAGAGGAGGATAGGTCCCCAAGACAAGCTTCTGACAATTTGTCAGAAATCAGTTCTGCCTTTTTTCCAGGACAGAAATCAACTTCTTTGGTTGGGCGGCATAAAAGTTTGGTTGATTTAATACAGGTAATTTGATTACGTATTGTCTATCTTTTTATTTTGGTTGCTTGATGTTTAGCATTAAGCTTTTGTTTGCTTAATTTGTAGGAAGATTTCCCTCGTACCCCTTCTCCTGTATTTAACCAGTCTCGTTCCTCAAGTCATGCGACAGAAGAGCTAATTGATCTCGACGTCCACGCTATTTCATTGGATGTTTCTTCTATGAATATTTCAGAAGCACCAGAAGCAAATGGCTCTGCTGATGTTCATGTGGATCCATGTGTTATGGATCCACAAGATATTGCATTGATATCCAATAACGGTCCAGCAGCAGTGTCTTTTTCTAGCTCACCATGCCCTGATGGGACAGAGACCTCACGCAACCCACGAATTGATGATACAAACTCTAAAAATGCTGGATTGGAGGATGTTGCATCAGTTAGTGCTGCTTCTCAGTTAGATGTCTCCCGAGCAGAGTCTAGAATGAGAAAGAAACAAGAAGAGCAGAAATATCAAGGAAGAATTATGATGCAACAGTATCCATCTGCACAACAAGGTTTCCAGTATCAGGTTCAGGGAGTTCAGGGCCAAGCTGTTTCACTGGGAATGAATAATGCACATAATGGTATGGATAAAAACTCCTATGGTCATGGTAAATTCTCTTCTTTTGAGGCGCAGCCATCAATGAATTCACCTGGTCTCACTCCCCCCTTGTATGCATCAGCTGGTACATATATGCCATCCGGAAATCCGTTTTACCCTAGTTTTCAGCCTTCTGGTCCTGGTGTATATCCTTCACAATACAATGTGGGTGGATATGCTCTGAACTCTGCCCATTTCCCGCCATTTGTGGCTGGATATCCATCTCAAGGTCCAGTTCCTATGCCGTTTGATGCTACTTCAGGCTCAAGCTTTAATATTCGAACTACTAGTGTTTCAACAGGGGAGGGCATACCGCATATTGGTAGTACCCAACATCAAAAGTTTTATGGACATCAAGGACTAATGCTACAATCTCCTTTTGTGGATCCTCTTCATATGCAATACTTTCAACATCCTTTTGGAGATGCATACAATGCTTCAGTTCAGCATCGGTTGGCATCAAGTGGTGTTAATGGAGCTCTGGCAGACCCTTCCTCAAAGAAAGAGCCAATTGTTGCTGCTTATATGGGTGATCAAAATCTTCAGTCTTCATTAAATGGGGGTCCAAGCATATCAAATCCAAGAAAAGTAGGAATGCCTGTTGGTGGTTACTATGGAGGTCTCCCAGGCATGGGTGTTATGGGTCAATTCCCAACTTCACCTATTGCCAGTCCAGTGCTTCCATCATCGCCTGTTGGTTCCACAAGTCAACTAGGTCTGCGACATGAAATGAGGCTTCCTCAGGGTTTGAATAGGAATACAGGAATATACTCTGGATGGCAAGGGCAGAGAACATTTGAGGGGCAGAGAACATTTGAGGACTCTAAAAAACATTCATTTCTTGAAGAATTGAAATCCAGCAATGCCCAAAAGTTTGAGCTGTCTGACATAGCAGGGCGTATAGTTGAATTCAGGTAGGTTTTATAACGAGTTTGTTTTGCCTGCATCTGTACAATGTGATTAAAGTGCCGTCGTTGATGTGAAGGCTAATATTCCAAGCATTTTTTACTTCAGTGTTGATCAACATGGGAGTCGATTTATTCAGCAGAAGTTAGAACATTGCAGTGCTGAAGAAAAGGTTTCTGTTTTCAAAGAAGTTCTTCCACATGCTTCAAAATTAATGACTGATGTTTTTGGGAATTATGTTATTCAAAAGGTATACTTTCTAATTCTTCTAAACAGATTATCTTGCTTAACTTGTGAACTCCGATGGTGGCATGTTAGTGATTGTTGGATTTCAATTTTAATTGCAGTTCTTTGAACATGGAAGTCCTGATCAGAGGAAGGAGCTAGCAGAAAAACTTGTTGGGCAGGTCTTGCCTCTGAGTTTGCAGATGTACGGTTGTCGTGTGATACAGAAGGTATACTAGGTTTCTTACGATAAATAGTTTTATTTAGTGGTACATTAACGTCCTCTGGTGCACCTATTTCCTAGCGATTTTAGATCTATAGCAGTCTTATATCAGAGAAGATGGTACTAACCATCTCATTATTAGCCAGTTTGGTACTGGCTTCATTGTTGGAGAACTTCAAGCCTTATGTTTTAGGCCTGCAGGTGTTAAATGATTAGAAGCCTTTGAAGCAAGTTTGAACTTTCAGTTGTATGTTCCCCAGAAGGTTAGCCAATCAATAGACCACTCGTACATCTAGTCTTTAGGAATGGGCTAGAATCTCTCCTAACCTCAACCGTTTGCCTATCAAAAAGTAAGAGGATCTTTGGAGAAGCTAGATATGAAGATCTCGATTTTTGTGGGATAAGACTTATTATAATGTTGTATGTTTTATTTTTCTAAATAGTACACAAATTTAAACCAAACCACTCCCCGACCTTGGTACTTGTGAGATTTGGATCCCTGATCTCTTGTAATACCCAAGAAGTTTTACCAGTTGAGCCATTGAGCACCCACAGATAAGACTCGTTTCTTGCCTCACTTAGGGCATTGGTTTCAGTTCAAGAATATTTCTGGTTCTCCTTTATATATACAAAAACTGGGAAGCCTTTGTTAGACTGTTTTATTATTAAGTTTTATTTCTTCTAGTTCTGATTCTATTTTTGTGGGATTCTGGTCCTTTCTTGTATTCTTCTTCTCATAAATAGATTTCTGGTTCGCATAAAGATTACTTATTTCATTAATGGGAATCATTTGTCTCAGATTTGTTCAAATTTCTGAAAGTATTGAAAAATACTTTATGGCAATTCAATTGTTTTTTATGGCTTTTTGTCTAGGGTTTTTGAAGTTATATGCGATAAAGATGCTGATTTTTAGTTATTCTTTGTGTTTATATTGTTCCTTTAGTTTTTCTTGTTCATATTCTTCTTCATAATGTATGTTTAATGGAATTTTTTCTTTTGCTCTAGAATACTTGTTTGTTTTTCACTTTTACGTCGTTTGGGGCTTTGGGGGGTAGGGTTGCATTAAGTCACTATATGCTTAATGAATCCCAACAATAACCATGTATTATTTCATATCAAGTTTTAATACCATCTCTTTTATGAGTCTTGATCATTTTGCCTTGGATGTTTGTTCTAGGCCCTTGAAGTGATTGAGCTTCATCAGAAATCACAACTGGTCCTTGAGCTTGATGGCCATGTTATGAGATGTGTCCGTGATCAAAATGGAAATCATGTGATACAGAAGTGTATAGAATGTGTTCCTGCAGAGAAAATTGAGTTTATTATTTCTGCTTTTCGCGGTCAAGTTGCCACTCTTTCTACTCATCCGTATGGTTGTCGTGTCATTCAGGTAATACATCTCAATGTTTTTGGTCTGAATCCTTCAGTTTTGTTTCTGAGCGTAGGAAAGATTAAGATACTAGTATGTTGGCCGTTTTAGCCGCACAATAATGCATCTGGTTTTCAATAGAGAGTTCTGGAGCATTGTTCAGATGAGCAACAAGGTCAATGCATAGTGGACGAAATCTTGGAATCTGCTTTTGCTCTGGCTCAGGACCAGTATGGCAACTATGTCACCCAGGTTGGTATTGTGTGGTTAGTGGTTTTTGCTTAATTCTTTTAATATGGGCTTATGATGTTAATTGTTTATAAATACTCAATAGTTATCTTATTTTAAAAAAATGATGTTAATTGTTTATTTACTCTGAAAATTAAAAATAAGTATCAAAACTGTGGCATCAGCTGTTACTTACAGAGCTTACAAACTATCTTTCAGAGTATTGTATTTTGTTTTGATTCTTGTTCCTACATATAAATAGTTTGTCATTACAAACCTGAACCACCTTTGACCTAGTTGATCGGCAAGCTCATCTGTATGGATTGGACCTGTGGATTTTCTTTGTTATTAGCAAAAAGATTTATGGTGTAGAAGATCCTTCATCAGTCAATTCGTGGGTCTGTGATAAAACTGTTTCCATCGTTAGCTTGTATAAAAGATCAACTTCTAGATAGTGAAAATCAATGATGTATAGTTGTATACTGTCTCAAAACTGACTGAAAGGTAAACTAAATTACAAAATTATCCCAGGATCCCTTCCTAAAAGAAATGAGTGAAGAAGAATTTTTGAATCCTCGAGCTCCTTAGAAATAGGGGTTGACGAGGAAGCTTGTAATTGAAATTGAACTTTATCCCTCGAAAAATTGACATTTTTCACAATAGTCTGAAAAAGTCCTTCTATCTTGTTCCTGCCGAATCATCCAGGAAATTGCTAAAACTGTGCATTTCCATAGTACTTTACACCCCTACCAAAAGCTTGGAGGTCTTCGGAATGCATAAGCTGTATGAGATTTGAATGACCCGCATTATTTTAGGCGATTGGATTAGTTTTAACCATAGGACAAGGATCATTCAAAGTCTAAAACAACTGCATCATAATAGAAAACTAAAGTTTACTATGATTGCTATACATAATTTTTCCTCTATGAAATGGGACACCTTAGAGAAGATCTTGGGCCAAATGAAAGAACAAAACTGCATAGAAGAAACGAAGCATGTTGACTTTTCCTGAGAAACAAATTATTGCAGGATGCCAAAGATGTCTTCCTGTCTTTAGAAACCCATTTTCCCAGTTCTCAGTGGATGTTAGGTGAGGATTTCTGGATTATTATTGTGGTTTTAGCCATTTGCCTAATGGAAGGAAAACAATCCAGGATCTTTTGAAAAATCTGAAACTGATGCTTCCTTTATTATTGTAGATCTTAAATTGGTGGTCTTATTTGTGTCTCTAACCTGGCAAAGCAACTTTTAGATATATTCGTTAGTCTCACCTTCATATCTTGTGGGTGTTCGATTGTCATCAACCTTTAGAAAGATGTCTTTATGGGGTCTTTTGCCCCGCTTTGTTAATGTGGATTGATAATTTTAAGCCTTTTCTAAAGGACATAGTTTAATGGCTCTTATTCCTATGTCATCCTTAAATTATGTTGTTTCCTATCAACAAAAAGAAAGATAAAAGAATGGTGGACTTGGCCGCATGAATAATTGGCTTGGCTGTGTATGCTTTCAAGTTGAGTACTCCATAGAGGGTTTTGTTTTCGGTTTCAGGTAGTCAAGTTGAGTACTCCATAGACTAAATTTCATCAACATTTTTCTGTTTCTGCGTGGTATTTCCAATATCTTGTGGAACTGACTCTGATATCAAGTTGACTTGTTGTACTTGCAGCATGTTCTGGAGAGGGGAAAGTCTTATGAACGAACCCAAATTTTAAGCAAGTTGGCTGGGAAAATTGTACAGATGAGTCAGCATAAATATGCATCAAATGTAATTGAGAAATGTTTGGAGTATGGTGATACTGCTGAACGGGAGCTCCTGATTGAAGAGATTCTTGGGCAATCTGAAGAAAATGACAATTTGTTGGTGAGTAAAAGCAAAAACTTAAATTTCGTGCTCTACTGCTAATACTTTAATGCCTGAACTTTTTTGCATTATGTTTGGTTAGATCAACCAAGAGCTGGTGCTATTGGTTTTGGTTGAATCTAGACATATGTCTAATATCGGTACAGACTTAAGATGCAAAACTAGTTTGCCTTGGATTAATGAACTATATTGGCTCACCCTTAATTGTTCTTTTGGCTTTTGATCTATTATCTAAATGTGGACAACTTTACTTTGCACAACAATGGGAGTCTGACTTTAATTGAGCTATAATTTTATTTTTATCAGTACTATAAGAGCAGACTTGCTGGATCAATGCTTATATGCCTAACATCCTGGACAGAGCATTAAATCTCTGTCAGTTGGCAGTACTTTCGAAGTAAATCTCATATATTCCACTCAACACAACTCAGTCCGGCCATGTTTCTTTTTTCCAATCTTATTTTTATTTCAGTTATACCGCTGCCCTGCTAGAGAAGTAATACCAAATGTTTGTTCTGTTCAAAACTTAACGAGGTATTGATTGATGTATAACTCACAAATAGGATTAGGAACTAGTTCGGGTATTATTAATTTGCTTAGAAACAAATGATAATTTGGTATTCTAATTTTTCAGATTTATTTTCATTTCATTGTTCCTCTTTGGTCTGGATGAGGCTTTATCACATGATAATGTTCCGCTTATTTTTAATTCTGTTCGGAACTAGACAGTTGCTTTTACAAGGGCATTGTATGTTGTTTGCCTTGTAGTATATCTTGGGTTTTTGCATATGATTTTTTTTTTTTAAATTTTCTAATTTTTATCTTGTATTGAATGGTGTCCTCCTAGTTTCTGTTTTAGAATATGCAAGTTTCATACTTAAAATTGCATGTAACCAAAAATGCTGGCTGGATCAAGCTCATGCTTTCCCTTCCCTTGCTGCGCTGATTCTAATTATTAACCAACCACCAAGTTCAGCACGTAATTATGGCAAATAAATATCGTTTTTTCACCAATCATAATCTCAGATCTTCATGGTATGCTGATTTGTGCAGCTTTTCCTAAGCTTAGAAAATACGAGAATAATGGGATGTAATATCATTTTGTTGTTAATTTAGTAAAATAATTCTCCTTCTTAAGCTTCTCTTTCTTTCTTTTCTTTTTATATTTTTCATGAACTTCTTGTGAACTAGTTGTAGCATCTGATGTCATGTTGACTAGAAGTGTCAATATCTTAATAGGATTGTCATTAGCTTATTTTAGCTTATTTTAAATGGAATTTCTCAGTGTAGACAGTATTTCAATTTTTATCTGGGTTTTGCTGACTCTTTTCTCTTCCAATTTCTATACCCTAGGTAATGATGAAGGACCAATATGCAAATTATGTGGTTCAGAAGATTCTGGAAAAATGCAATGAGAAACTGCGAGAAACATTAATCAGTCGTATCAGAGTTCATTGTGATGCCTTGAAGAAATATACCTATGGTAAACACATAGTTGCTCGGTTTGAGCAACTTTATGGTGAAGGTGCGTAAATTCTCTTTTTGATTTCATGAAGGTGTGTATATTTTGTTTGATAGGGTATTTATGTTTTTGCATTTAGGCACAGATCACATATGACTGAAAGACTTTAATTTCTTTGTGAGAAAGTTCTAGATTATCTTCTAAACAACAAATACCGTTAAGTACCAGTTATAATAAAGTTTTTTCTTCACACAGTTACCATTATTATCACCTTTCATTCCTGTGAAAGCAACCCATTACGCCCTAGGATTTGGTTTTGCCCGAAGCATCGGACCAATGATTACCCATGACTTCCGGGTACCACTAGTGCCACATCATTTCTGTTATGTTCATTCTATTACCACTGTTCATCATCAAATCAACAAATATGTTGCACAATATGAAGCTCTTTCTTCATAGTACCGTCAACATCACCGTCTTTCTGATATACAATATCACTCCCACGTATGTGCTTGTTAAATCCCAGCTAAATGTAGCATCCACTGCATCTATATCCATTTCAACATATTAAGCGGTTGCGTGATATTTAAGATTTTTCTTTGTATAACTATCAGCTCCAACATATTACCATTTATACGATAGTCCAGGACACCATTTTCACATGCATTCTTTGATCAGTATGTGAACATGGGATCGACGATAGGCGATCGCATTCCTTGTTCCAACATTAACACCCAAGGTTTGGGGTTTAGGATCTTCTGTTGGTATCGCACTGTATTATTGTTGCTTACACTTTATTGCAATATATACGACTTCTAGAAATGCTCCATTATGCATTCCAAGTGCTATTGATACGCTAATTGCTTGAATCGAATTCACTGTAGAATGCTGATGTCCGATCACTGACATGCAGAAAGCCAACCCTCGGAAGCGTAGAATGGAAAGTGGAACTTTGTTCGAATTTCCGGCAAACTCGCGTGTAGACAAAAGCATACACAATACAAGCAGAATTGCTGGGGGCTCAAAAGCGTGAGATGAGCAAAGCCTCGTATCATTCTTTTGCAAAACCATGCCGCTCGGGTGGCTGATCATAATAGTTGCCAGTTTGATAGTAGTAAGTAAATAGATGCAAATAACATATATATATATATATATATATATATATATAATCTATGAATTATCTTCATACTCTTGTGTTTATGTAAACCTGTCTATAGAAATAATTAATGGTGATTGGTCTGATAGTAAGTGTGCTTGGATTTTTGCTTTGCAAAATTGTTGGGTCTATAAAGAAGGTAGCAGTTTTATTTGCTTCATTGATATTGTGTTTTCAAGTTTGGCTCATTTGGAAAATTAAATCTTTCGATTCCTCCTGAGTGGGATCAAAACCCTTGCATCTGTTGTGCTATTTAAGTACTTTACCCAGTTTTGTTATCAGACACTAAAATAAAATCCGTTAACGAAGGAGACAGCAGCAAAATTCGGGGCCTGGTCCGACTCGGCACGGGCTCAGTGGACTTGAGTAAGACCGGATGCATAAGGGTTAAGTGCTTGTTGGTGTAGTTTATAAGTGTTTGTTTAATCTCATAAGGTTTAATTAAAATTTTTGTTATTATTTAATTTTTTTTAATAAAATTTTTGAAGATTAAATAAGTTATTTTATTTTTATTTGTAAAAGTTTAAATTTTATGGTTTTGGAAATAGAGATTGAAAAGTTTATTTTTTTAAAATGTTAAAATATTTAAAATATTATTTATTTAATAATCTTATTTTATTTATTTATGTTATAATTTTGAAAATTTTATTTATTAAAGTAATTTTTAATTTTAATAAAATTTATTATTGACAATTAAACAATTAAAATTTTTGAATAAAAGTTTTATCAATAAAAATTTAACTTAAATAAATTTTACTCCAAAAACTGTACTGAATGGAGCTAGGGGATATTCGTTCTTGATTTTTTTGGGAAATAAAGAGGGGTTTATTTGGAATTAACAATAATTAGAGGGGTAGTTTATGAAATTAACTAAAAACACCTAGAAGGGGTGCTCGGCTGAGCAATATCCCGGCCCAATGGTGGGAGGGCCGAGCTGGGCTTTAATATTTTAATCCCGGACTCATTCTTCATCTTTTTCTTCTTTTATAAACCCGTTTATAATTAAAATCTCAACTCAATCCAAAAGGCAAACTAAAAACATTTACTTTCTTTCTTCGGTAAAAGTTTATTTAGTCTCTATATTTTAAGATTAGTGTCTGTTTAGTCTCTGTATTTTTTAAAATGTTTCAAAACATCCATGCCGTTAAAGTATTGATACCCCTACTGTTACTTTTTATTTCTTTTGGCTTACTTTTGTAATATTATCCTTTTATAACAATTTTTTTTGGACATTAAAAAAAAATAATTAAATTACCAATTTCACCCTAGAAGATAAAAAAATTATATTAATTTTTTTACAAGCACTATTTGCACACTTGGTAGTTTGCATACAATTTTTGACAATTAAAAATTAATTTTTTTTAATTTTTTAAGGTTAAATTGGTAATTTTATTATTTTATTTTTATTAATATCCAAAAAAAATTATTATAAAAGGGTAATATTGTAAAAGTAAGCCAAAAGAAATAAAAAGTAATAATTTAATTATTGACAATTAAAAATTAATATAATTTTTTTAGGGTGAAATTAGTAATTTAATTATTTCTTTTTATTAATGTCCAAACAAAAAAATTATTATAAAATGGTAATATTATAAAAGTAAGTCAAAAGAAATAAAAAATAACGGTAGGAGTATCAATACTTTAACGGCATGAATGTTTTGAGGCATTTTTAAAAATACAAGGACTAAACGAACACTAATCTTAAAATATAAGGACTAAATGAGCTTTTACCCTTCTTTCTTTACAACTATCAAAATAGTTTAAAAACTTATTTCTTTCAAACAAATTTAAAAAATTAAGGCTTCGAGAAACCTAGCCCGAAGGCCGGGCTTAAGTCTAAAAATGCCCAGTCAGGCCCGACCTCATCCGGCTTATTTGCTATCTCTAACTAAAATGTAGAGAGTTATACTTGGATCAAACTGGATTGAGTTGGGATACGATTGAACATAATCCTTACAAATTATAGCTAGCTTTCTCCGGACTACGCCCAAAACCAGTAATTCAACTTACATTGCTAGCCGAATAACCAAAATTGTGAGAATTAATCTTCGCACAATGAGTGCACACAACATTTCAAACGTATAAGTTGATTGCAAAATATTGGTGTAATAACAAAGTCTTCCATGGGAGATAATCTCTTCCAACTACAACCATTGGGACACCATTGGTACTTGAATACACTACATTTAAAGATCAAACGGAAAAAGATTCAATAGAAACTGGAAAATTGAAAAAAGAAGTGAACAAAAACCAAATTTTACATAAGTACCTGAGTAGTTGAAAAAAATTGTTAGGTTTCCAGTCACCAAAACTACCCAGAAACTATCAATCCTTATTTTTCCGCTTCTTCTTCTTCTTCTTCTCCTTCTTACTTGGTGTTTCCGACTCCTCTTCATTATCTTCAGAATGTTTTCTCTTCTTTTTCTTCTTCTTCCCTGCATCGATGCTCTCCTCATCGGCCTCAGCTTCTTGTTTTTTCTTTTTCTTGTCTTTTTTAACCGAATCTTCATTTTCTGCCTTGGCATCGCCATTTGCATCCTTGTCATCGGCTTTCTTGCTGTTTTTCTTTTTCTTTTCTTTCTTCTCTTCACTGACAACAATCTCCTGTGATGCTTTCTCTACCTCATTTCCATCAGCAGCATTTTCCGTTAGACCAAGAACGGAATCCGCTGCAGGATTATAAGTCTGCAAAAAGCAGATTAAACAAACATAGTCTTCTCTAGGAGGACCAAAAAGAAATTTGAGAAAGGAAAGGAAAGAGGTAAAAAGGCAGACCTTGGCAGCAGTTATCATTGCCCCAGGCCCCTTCTTTCGGTCCTTGTCATAAACTTCAAGCTTAGGCTTTCCTTTAGCAGACCCAGCAGCACGACTCAATTCTTTGCCTTCAAGATTCCTGAGCCGTGCTTCAAGCTGCAAATAATTGTGCGTGAGAAACTTGTTCACATAACAAAAAGTAGGCAAGAATGAATCAAATGTTTGTAGCATACCTTGGCACGATTCTCCAGTCCCATAGAGTTATCTTGGTCATCACCAAGAGCATCACATCGAATTGCTAATGCAGTTTTGGCCGCAAGTGACCGGGAAATTTTGCCCTTATGCTTTGGGGCTGCCTGACCAACAAGGGACGCATGGTAGATAAGCCCGTACTTGGGAGTTGCATGCTTAGTCTTCAGTGCTCTGAAAAGAGCCTTTTCTGCACCAAGAATCTGAACAGTACTCCCAGGCTGCTTCGCAAGATTCAACAAGCTGCCTCCATGGGCAATGAGGCGAGCTCCAACAAGCTCTCCGACAAGAGCAGTCAAATTTGGAGCAACTGTATTCATTCTACTTTTCAGATAGTCATACAGTTGAGCTCTGTACTCAGCAAGAGACAGAACCTGGTTACAAAGTTCTTTAATGTTCAACAAATCAAGATCACTAACTTCCGTTCCCATGGAAATCATAGCTGCCTCTTTCAACCCTGCCTCTACTTCTTCGGGCAAAATCTAGAAATATCAGACAAGGCAAAAAAATAAAATGATGAGAATGACCAACTTGATCTGTCCTCTACAAAAATAAAAAGAGGGGAAAAAAAAAGCAGAGATTTAAATTTATGTCAACACAATGGTTATATCACTTAACTATGATATTATTACACCGTAACAAACTCTCAAACAAAGAAGTTTATGTAGGAGTGTTCACTAACCAAAATGTCACATCGGCCTAAATTTAGGACAAACAAATAGACAAGGCACATGTGAATAGATAGCTTTAAAAAATTTTGCAAGTCACCAAATGAAATTGAAACCTTTAATACGAACACTACGCAATTACCATAAGTAAACCAATCCAAAATCTACCTCAGAAAAGTCAAGCTTTGCAGCATTAGTGCGGTTGCCCATAAACTTCACGGCTTTAGCATACAGGATATTGTCTTGGATGATCTTTGTAAGCTCCGGAAAATGCCATCCATACCACTCACGAACACGCATCGCATAGGTATTGAGCTCTTTATCAAGATCGTCAAGCAAACCAATTGCCTGAATGATCATTGTATCCACCTAAAACAAGAACCAGAACTAGAGTTTCAGCCCCAAGTCAGAAGATTAGACTAAAAGACCATTATGTTTATCTAACAATCAAAAACTCAAAATACTCCTACCCCTTGCTGGCCAAAGCAGACACAATATTTAACATTTTAAACAATACCGGTGATTGAATTTTAGTTCATCTAGGACCAACTTGTCCTTAAAAGAGAATTGAATCCTCAAACAAAAACAAAGAGATAATAGTATATTAATTGTTAACACTTTGTGGACAAAAGGCAAGCAATTGGTTTCAGAAAGGAAATAGCAGAGAAATATGTAAGTATTTACACAAAAGCACACACATATGTTTACACATAAACCAGGCCCTCACACACACAGTCAGTAACTGGGCTGCAAAACACGAGATATGAATCCCTTTCAATACCCTAATAATCTACCCACAGATCAAACCATAGACCTTTCACTTATAAAAATGTCAGTCAATTAATTTCAATTAAGAACGAAAACAACTTCTTTAACTTATGATAAGCAGATGAAAAGGGAATTAACATACAAAAATTACCTTGTCAGCACTGAACTTGAGCTTGTATCTAGACAAGCTATGAGACAAACCCAAACTCATTGGTTGAATATCTTGAACAGCTAGACCTGATATGAGCTCTGTCAACTGACTCCTCACACCTCTCATCAACTCCATCACAGCATTGTTGTGAACACATTCTATTTTCTGCAAAAACAAAAAATACTATAACACAAAAGAAGAAGCAAACAACATTAAAAAAAAAATACAAAAAAAAATTAACCAGTTTGTCCTTGATTGCATTTCCAAGCTTCGAATCGGCCACACCTAATGTTTCACCGTCACAGTGAGCGCGCAGGAATTTACGAAGATCTTTGGTGGGTTTGCTTTCCAGCAAGCATGTAGCTGCTTTCAGAGCTTCTGATGTATTCTCAAACTTTGAAAAAGCTTTCAGCTTCACAATCTGTTGTAGGATATCAAGGAACAGTTAGATTTTCATTCTCAAAGTTAAGCATAAAATTTTTAAAAAATGCCCATTTGAAATTCCCATATGTTTCAAACATTTCATATAAAGGGCAAGCTTAAAAAAGGGGAAAATTACCTGTCTAGCAGAATCTGGCCTGTTAAACTCTTGCCCCAAACCCTGAAGCAACGCCAAGTTAAAATCAATAGCAGAGTAAAAATGGCGAAACAAGGTTATTGCGTTTGTATTAAAGATTATTAATTTACCTCAAATTTAGAGAGCTTCCCTTCGTCCAATACTTTAAAAAGGGCAAAACCCGCCGCAGTTTCGAATAAAACTAACATTTTTTTCTTCTGTTTAGCAAGAGCTTTGTTTCGAAGAAGAGGACGAATAAGAAGAAGGGGGCACCGGCGACGGCGTGACTGTGAGGTGACGGAGTGATAGCGCCGGCGGTGTGAATTGATAGTGATTGACTGAGACGGATAGTAAGAGTGGCTGTGAGTCAGGGTTTAGGGTTTTGTTTTTGAAAAGAGTTGAGGTGTAATTCTCAGTTTTGTCCTCTGTGTTTTGGGTTATTTGCAACTAGATGGCGAAGATGCGTTTATTAATGAAGACCCCCCTACGTGATTTTAGTGTTTAGTTGGCCACTTGGCCTCTGTTTAGGGATGGCAATTGTACCCGCAAACCCGCAAATCCGTCCAAACCCACCCGCCAAAACCCGCCCGTTGCGGGTAATTTTACCCATTGCGGGCGGGTTTAGTATTATAAATTAAAACCCGCACATGGATGCGGGTGGGTTTGGTATTAACTTTATATCCAGTGGATACCCGCATGGATATCCACCAA
Source organism: Citrus x clementina (assembly GCF_000493195.1). NCBI lineage: Eukaryota > Viridiplantae > Streptophyta > Magnoliopsida > Sapindales > Rutaceae > Citrus > Citrus x clementina. Next base: position 5,319,713 of record NW_006262274.1, read on the forward strand.
ACCCGCAATATTTTTTTCAAATATTTTTAATTTAATTTTAATCTAAAAATGTATAAAGAAAATAATGTCATTAATTAAATTACCAAATAGCCAAAGGCTCAAAGTTGTGTATGTGTGTATGTGGCCTATATCCTATTCTAAAGTCATAATCTAAAGAAAACTAAAGGTATTTTCCTTCGAATTAGTATTTGAAAATATTAATCTTAATTATTATTATAGGCATTGTGTTGGATGGGTGCTTATGGTGGTGAATGAAATGAATATCTTCTCTTGGAGCTTGTTTTAAATGATAATATGAAATGTAATTATTATTTTTAGATACTAATTTGTGTTTTTTAAATGGATTTGTGTAATTTATACTTAAATTTGAGAATTTGTGTTGAATTGATGTGGAAATTTTAATTTTTCATTTACATTATTTAAATATAAAATCGAGTATGTTATATGGAATTTGAGGTTATTATTATAAATTTATATATTAAACATTTGTGATTTTAAATACGGAAACCCGCAAAAAATCCGCCGGATACCATTGCGGGTTTAGTAATTGTTAAAACCCGCTGCGGGTGGGTTTTTGTAAAAAAATTAAAACCCGCTGCGGGTTGCAGATGGGTTTGGTAATTTAAATTTTGTGCGGGTTTGGGTTTGGTAATGGCAAACCCGCTGCGGGCGGTGCCCATTGCCATCCCTACCTCTGTTAGTTGGAGGAGGGTAAAATCGTAAAGCATATGAAAATTACACAGAAAATGCTCAGTTTTCAATGAAGTTAAAGGTCAAACTTAAAATATCAATAATTTATTAAAAATCGACAATATTAAGAATCTTAATATATAATCTCAATATTATGCGTTATTTATTTATTAAATAATATATTTCATAATTTATAAAATTACTTAACCCTCATTTAATAAATTAATGTTGTATCAATTAAAATTTAAATTGAAATTTAGACGGTAAAATATCTTGCATTACTCTTAAAATATGTAATATTGTTGGTTGCTTTAACCTTTGATCGACACAATGACAGTGCTTTGAAGGTGTTTGAATGAAATGTTTAGTTGAAGCTTAAAGTTTAATATCGTTGGACATTTTATTTTAGGTTTGATTTTGGAGAGACGGATATGTGAAGCAAAAGAATTGGGCGGAGTCATTGTCAGTGGGGTAAAGGATTATAAGACCAGATGTTTCTTTCTATAATTCTGTCCTGGAAGTTTGCTGAAGATAAAACGAAATCATGAGGGGTAAAATTGTCATAATACGGTAGTTGTAGTTTTGGCGCCAAAAGTGAGTGCAGGTTTCAGGGGCTTCAGGCCTTGATTTTGCTAAAGGACATTTGGTACTTTCGTGGTCAACTAACAGTCAACAAGAAAAATTAACCGAAGTCACCTCGCCAGGGGGGTCTTCACTAATAAACGCATCTTCGCGGTCCAGTTGCAAATAGCCCAAAACACTGGGGCAAAAACTAAGAATTACCCAACCTGACGCCCCACAAGCTGAATCCCCTTTATATGGATGGAACCAGCCATGCAGAGCAAAAGTTTGAATGCATTTTGCAAAAGATATGAAAACTGCGATGACAATATCCACTAGAAGAACATAATTCAAAGCAATATTTTATCAATATGAAAATTGACAGCTCTCGAAACATTCAGTCGCGAAAGATCATGAACAGAAAACTACCGACCAGGATGTTTTATTGCAAATCATTGTAGCACGAAAAATTTCGTAAACAATGAGCTCGTACATTCTCATGAATTGTGACCTTCATTTTAGCTAAACTTGAGACCTCATTTCATCTTCAACCGGTACTTACAAATATACATGCATGTCTATGTATAAATATAAATTAAGAAAGAAAAAAAATGGAGAAACCATAGGAGAAAATGTCAAAGAGCAAAAGCTTTAGTGTTGGTAATACTACATGCACCTTGTTTGGTATTATCTCAAATGGATAGCAAGATCTGGTTAAAAGATTCTTCTAGTGACGCCTCATCTCCTTGAATATATTTGAAACCCTTGGGGCTAGCCCTGGAAGTTTTTTAAACAACTGCAGAAAGAACACAATTAGATAATCAGAAGCTAGCTACGAAATATAGAGAGGATCCACATAAGAGGAAAGCCACCCATTCAATTATTACGGAGCACTAAATGGAATTTCCATCTAAAGGTTGATTAGATAGTGGAGAAACAAAAGTTCTGAATTGAATAAGAATCCTAAAAATATAATTCTAATTAGGTTGAAGGTTCGAGTTTCATTCGTATCAAGGTTAAGGTTCTGGTAAATCTCTTGATTGGAATAACTCAGTTTATGGATCCCACTTGAATTATTCTGATCTAGTTGACCACACCAGAGGAGATGCACAATGTACAACGGGAACTTGCCACTTCAAAGTTTCCTAATAAATTTATCTTGTTGCATGGTAAGCTATAAGAAATGAGAACAATTAAACATGCACAAGAAATTGTACAGAACATACCCAAAGCTTCACACATGCATCCATAAAAACTGGGACCACACAGACAAAAGTGATTATGGCAGACTCATCAGCTTCAATACCATAATGCTCAAGAATTATCTCCACCAGAGTCTGCCAACCAGATTCAGAATGATACCTGCATGGATAAAAATCTTTTCTCATTTTTCAGAAGCACAAAATTCACTTGCATAAACATGAACAAGGAAAAACTATTTATAATTTATATCAGAAAGAGAACTAAAATCCTGCAAGGTATTAGGCATTTGGTTACAAGAAAAGCTAAATGAACTGATATAACTTTAATGACTTTATCAACTTCTAATTTGTAAAATATTCAATGGATGGAATTCTCTTACAGTGAAGGAAATTCTTCAGAGAAGAAAATAGTTATATCTGTCATGAGAATATTCAATTTTGTAACACTCTTCAATGCAAGCCAACCTAATGAGTATAGTAATTTCTTCTTTTTTTTTTTTTGTGGGGAATAGTGAGTGTAGTAACATTAGTAAATGATAAGGACTTGTTATCCACTGTAAAGAGCAGAAAATATTACCCTAAAAAAATATCTGTAACGAGAATAATTAAGAATGCCTTCCCAGCATCTGAGATGTTATTTATTATTTTATAACCAGTAAATTTCAGCAAGGCTACCTGCAAAATTGGGAAGCAAGAAAAGAATAAAATTGTTAACAAGAATAGAAATTTTTTATGCAGATTGCGAATTTCAAAGAAAAACATATGGTTTTATGAACTAGCAGAAGGCTTGAGAAACACCAACATTCGAGTTATATACCATGAGAAGACCATATCACTTCAACCCCATTGTAATTTTCACAGGAAGTCCATAATGTTTGATGAAAGATCAAAGTAACCAAACTAATCCAGAATGATGACATCATGCCAGCTAATAATCAGCATAGTTTCTCTAATTTTTAGCAACCATGGGTTGTTCTTAAAAAAATATAATAAAAATTTTATAGCATTAAACTGAAAATTTTTACATGCTTAATCAGCAAATCAAGAAATGTTGCCAAATTCAGTCTGCAGTAATTTTTACAACATGATAGAGCAGATGATAAAAAGTATTGAGAGCTACTCTAACTCATGGAGCACAAAGGGCATGAACCCTACCCACACATTCGCACTAAACTGTTTCCCATTCATAACAATGAAGAAATAACACCTAAACTGTTTCGCCTGATTTACTGAAAGGTTACGCTTAAATAACCCAAAATAACCTTTTGGCAGGCAAGTAAATTGAATTTGTTGCAAGGTCATGCTTAAATGGATTCAAAATGATTCTATATGTTCTTTTATGGTCATTCACTTTCTTGGACTTATGGCTCATCATTTATGTTCTACCTTACCCACAACGCCGAAGGTTTGTTCCACAGATCGAATTGGATGGTCCTGTAATGTTTACATTTTGTTTCTCTTTTTGAAATGAAATAACAGTGGATCAGAAAAGAATTATTTGACTTAAAAATAGCTAGATTCTGGAAGGAACTGGAACAAGAAGAAAAAAAGATAAACTTCTCACTGATGGTGAATTGCAAATCTCAGGTTACATTCGAAGCTCCTCTACTGTACATGTTTTGATCTATTTCCCTTGCACAAATTAAATTGATGTGGATATAACTCAAATCACTAATTAATCCAGTATAATTCTTTTAATCCCCCCACCCCCCCGGGCCACAGGTAAGACAAGCAACTATTGTTTTAATTTACCATTTAGTTTTTGTATTCTATTACACTTAAAAATCATTTTTAGCGTTGACAATCAACAGCCACATAACCTTCAGCACTATGGGAAAGTCTAGACCTACAACAAGTGTCTTTAGCACTACGAAGAAAAGGATTAACCGTACAACAATAGCTAGGATAATGATAACTCTAATAACTGGGTGATGCTTTTACTATGAAAATGATTCAGGAAATAAAATAAATGAGGAAAGATAAGAATAAAAACAAACTCACTTTACTCTGATTGAAGTATAAAAGAATGAATAATGAGATCCCAAAGACCAAATCTGACCATAAATTGGCAAATGCTTTACGGTTCTCTAACCTCCTCTCATCTCTCAACTCTAACCTGTCGAAGCAATAACAAAAGCTGATGAATAAATGCACTTATTAGGATAATACTATAATCAACTTTGAACTTTATGTAATAAAGACTGCAGAAGAAGTTTTTGGGGAAATATTATTAAAGGATCTAAAATCGACAATAATAAGAACAAAAAGGAGATAGTATAAGGTATGTGAGCTCGACAATGAGCACAGAAAAAACTCAAACTTACGCTTTATCTCGTAACTCCCACCAAACCTCCTCATCAGAAAGAGGAGGAGATTTTCCAATCTCAACCTCAAGCCGGAATCTTGCTTTCTCAGTTTTTAATACCTTAACCATCTCAAGTTTTTGACTTCTTCTCACATCAAGCATCTGTGCTGCAAGTGGCACAGTCTTTACATATCTGTACAAAAAAAAATGGTTACTAGATACCTTTAGCTGAATTTATTAGGCCTACACTCAACAACAATAACAAAAACCATGTGTTCTTATACACATCTTTATGAGTCTCATAAACTGTTTAGCACAGAATGTAGGTAATGATGGCAGCCGACAAGATCAACTTCGACACTGGTGTCAGCAACTTCTGGTTGAGTAGGAACCCTAATGTGAATGAGCTAAGATGAAAAGAAACAGGTCAATCTCCAAAAAGAAAGTAGAAAAAGAAATTTATTTAATTAATTTCCTAACACAAGATGATTATTTTTGAAATCACTGAAAAACCAAAATTATCAAGAGGAAAAATTAAATTAGAATAATTTCTTACTTATCATTGGCATAAAAATATCATATATATTAATAATTAAGGGGAGAATTGTAAATTTCTCACCCCCCCCCCCCCCCCCAAAAAAAAA
>NW_006262274.1:5328171-5347699 GCF_000493195.1 Citrus x clementina
ATGATTATCCCACAAAAAATTAGATAGAAGAATACATAAATTAGGCAAAGAATAATACTTATGTATGTTTGTTATGCGATCATAAGTTAAATACTTGAGCTATGATTCTTGAATTCAATGATTACCTGTCTAGAAAAGGCATGAGAACAAAATCATGAACCACAAAGTCCAAGGCCCAAGGTATAAGTATCAGTAATGCCAAAAATTTAGCCTGAAACAACAGGGAAATTGCTTAGGCCATCTTGTCATATAATACTGCTAGAATGACAAATTATCAGCTAGTCAAGATATCCAAACTGCTAAAAGGAAAAAGTATATGATTGCCAAGGGTAGTCATAAAGATTCAAAATCAAACATGGTACGTCATAATTCAGATCATATGAAACTCACAAAAACATCAGACATGATATGATTGTAAATATTCAATGACAAGTTATAGAAAGTTCCATCATTTTTATTCCTCACTCATTACTCCTCATTGAGATTGTTGATTTTCGTACTGTAGCTCTCAGGTCATCCTTAAATATTCTATCTAATTGACCAATCAACTTCTCCTCACTCTTGCAGGAGTAAAACATGAGCAAAGAGCACTTAACAAAGCCTCCATGCTATATACTGAATTTGGCTTCTTTTTTAAATATTCCCTAAAAATAATTACTTTAAACCCAGACAAGATTTAACAAAACAAGAAAAATGAAGAAAACTTTATTGATTGAAAAAAGGAGAAGAGTTTAAATATCATGAAGGTGAACACTTAGAATTTGTATACAGAGCTTATACGGTTTTCATGTAAATGGGCTGAGAAATCAATTCTCATAGACTTCTATAAAAGAAATGAAATCATTATAATCATGCACAGATAAATCAGTAAGAGAGAGAGAAAGAATAAGTGAAAGGTAAAATACTTTTGGCCTCTTTCAACTTTCAGATCATATCATGGTCAGCCTAAGTGGATCAAAAATACATCAAAACCCCTATGTGGCAGGGATTCCTACCACAATTTGAGAAATTCCCAGAGAGATTTTCATAAATTTGAGGGCCTTCTTCTAACAATCTGAAACTAAGGGGAATGTTTTGAAGAATCCTGATACACCCCAGTTAACCTGTATCTGCCATTAAACTTTTCAAAACATAAACATCAGATAGATGATATTGTGGTGAGATCTGGAAGAAGGGGCAGTTGTGGAAATAAAATAAAAGAAATGGAGTATTGAAGCACCATGAATCCAAGAGCTTAAACTGACAGGAAATGGCTCAGCTGCCATTTAAAACTAAAAAGACACATGAAGTGAAAAGATGTTATTTTGAGTTCATTCATACTATTAAGTGAAGTTACGAACTTCGCCCTAGTTATACCGTCTTTCCGCAAGTTTATAACATATCAGAGTATTGCCTCTCTAAAAGGCTTTCAACAACCAAACATACATAACTAATATTAGAGTTTGAACACTATATTTGAGAATTGCCAGGCTTAATGGTGTCTCAACATGGTATCATAGCCTCCATTCTACCAGTCAGTTATAAAAGAGGTTTGCGGTTCGTTGTGAATGTCTAATCCACATGTTTATTTGGTTGCATTTGGATCCACCTGATAAAGTTCATTTTATTAAACTTCAGCAATGAACGTGAGGGGCAATGCCACAGTTTCCTATTAGCTAAAGATTTTGGGACTAGTGATTTCTCAGCAAGCACAAATAAAATGTTCTTTGCATTAATCAACTCTGCAACTAGCATTATAATTCCAAAGCTCCACCAGAAAAGCATAAATTTACAAATAACAAAATGGACAAGAAAAAGCACATTTTCAGGTGAAGCAGATGCATATTTCATACAAGGCAAGGGGATTTAGGTTGTCAAGTTTAATTAGCTTGCCCAGGCATTCATTTCTGACTGTATAAGTTCACTAATTTTAAAGCAACAGCAATGCAGGCCAGGTACCAATGAGTGTTTTTTTATTTTTTTCTTTTAATGCTAGATCAATTCTTCAATGTAAACATCCATTTACGTATTGGCAGAAAGACATGTTACACTCTTCCAACAACCACTACTAGATAGTGAACATTACAACAAAATTACACATAATTACTTACCGAATTTGTAGAAGCATACCGGAAAACCCGATCTTCGTACAAAATATCATTTTCTTCTGTGCCAAGAACCAAGTCCCTTACTGACTCAACCAACCCCCTTTCAGGAAACAACTCACTCAGATCATTCCCTTCCCAAATCCCATTACCGAAATCTTGACTCCAAGAAGAATCAGCACCATTTCCATGATTATCATCCATAATCCAGTCCTCCCACCTCCTATTCTCTTCATTCCTCATATCTTGTTGAGCTTCCCTCAACTCTACAATAGCTTCCGCCCTCCTCTTCCACGCCTCAAACTTCTCATTCTCCGATAACTCCCCATCACTAGAAATATCATTCTCCTCTTCAATCAAATCATTATCTTTCAAACCAAACCAATTCCCATCATCATCGAGAAAGAACCTTTGCCACCAACTTCTCTTACCCTTTGAATATTTATTTCCACTACCCTTTTTTGCATTTGGGATGAACCCACAAAGCCTTTGTTTCTTGCCACTAAATTGAATCAAACAGCTTGATGAATTGTGTACAAAAAGTGAGCTTCTAGTTCTACACTTGTTGTTTTGGTCAATGAATAATAAATTATCACACAAAACCATTGAAGTGCTCATCAACAACATTAACATAAAAATAACGACCCCAAAATTTTCAGCCTCTCAAAGCAATAAAGCATGACTGAACTGTTCATTGAATACATGAATAAGCTAAGCAACTAACATTCTTAGAGCAAAATTGAACACAACCCACTTCAGAACCCAAGAAATGCTGCATGAGAAACTGCAAATTGCTAGCATTAGAAGACAAAATTCAATTAAGAAATAAGAAGCCAGAAAAGCAGAAGCTAAGGAGAAGCAAAACTCACGCATATGAAGAATACAGATGATTGCATGATAATTTTTTAGCATTTTTGGTGTGTGTGTGTGTGTGTGTGTGTGTATAATATCTACAGATAAAGCGATAAACTTTCTCTTTTTAAATTTTAATGGGAAAAAGAAAAAGAATTCTCCTTTCTGAAACAATAAAGGATATTATCAATTAACTCCCTGAAATATTTCATATTTTCCCTTACTCCCTTAATCTCTTCTTCAATTGTATATAAGTCTCACAAAATCTGAAATTAGTAAAATCAATCGACAATCGATGTATTAAGCACTCAAGACATGAGCAATTACTAGGCTTAAGTGGTCCATACCATCGATAAATGATTTACAAGCTAATTTGTGACAGATTGCTTAAAAGTATTTATACCGTAAACATTCATTTTTAGCTTTTAAATAAGAGAAATGGTAAGTGTGCTACTTTCGCAAATGAAACTTTTTTATTACTTCTATTCTTTAAAAAATCAATAATACTACATATCCCAAATATTAATCCCAAAACTCATCCCAAGTGATGTGGCAGTTGATATGGCATCCAACTTATAAATTTATTCTAAATTAAAATAGACCCCTCTAAAATACTTTATTTTAAAGTAAATCCATTTTACAATTAAAAGTCTTTTGCCCTATCGTTTTTGGCCTGGCTGCAAATTTGGTCTGGCTGTAAATTGAATAGGTTTGTCTTATCGTATTTTGGCTTGGCTGCAAATTAAAGTGAAAGTTCAGGGAGAGCAAAGTCTTCTCACTCATGACAGGTTTGTAATTCCTACCAAACTATTTTATTAGCACTCAACAATCTGCACTTCTTGAAAAAAAAAAATCGAATTGATGGAATTTGAATTGCTTGGCTGCAAATTGAATGAACAGAGACATGAACTTTAGGAAGAACAAAACCTTCAGTTGAGATGACGGATTTGGAGTCAAAAGAAATAGAAAACTCCCCAGAAATCATTGTTGATGAGGTGAATTTTTTAATTTTTATTCTTATTTTTTTATACCTTGTATTAATATGTTTCTAATTTGTATTAATTGATGATGATTTTAATTAGTTGGATATTTTTGCTTTATTTAAATCAGGTTGATGACGAGAAAGATATAAGTAATGAACCAAATGCAGAAGAAATTATTGAGCCAAAAATTGGCATGGTTTTTGATACAACTCAAGATTTGTTTGAGTTCTACAAGATGTATGCAAAGATAATGGGATTCGAAATTATTAAAAGAACCTCTAGCAAAGGAGACGATGGAGAGTTGAAATATGTGACATTTTCATATTCACGCAGCGGTAAGGCAAAATCTTTATCGAACCATCCTTTTAAATTACAACCAACATCCAAAACAAATTGTAAGGTTAAAGTTGTTAACATATATGTTTCCATAATATTGATTTTGATGATAACAAACAAGATTAAGAATGATTAATCTTTTAAGCCTAAATTATTTAATATTCTTTTTAAATAAATCATTATTTTCACATTATAAATGTTTCATATTTAATGGAAAAATGATTTTATGAAATTGGTTGTTTTTCAAAGTTTATGGTTTAATTGAAAGAATTTTGAAAACTTTGAAATAAACAAGTATTGCTTGAAATTTTGGTAAAGGACTTATTTGAAAAGTGTCATAGCATCTTTGGTAATATCATAATTTCAGAAAGTTTTGGGATAAACAAAACATTATTTAGAAATTCTGAAATTGGACTTATTTGTAAAGTTTCATAACGTTTTGGGCTATAGTACAGTTTTATAAAGTTTTGGGGTCAAATTATAAATTTTGGGAAATGTTTTACTGTAGCAGTTACTGTAGCAAGCGGCTTACCGGATATTGATAAACGGCAAGCCGGATACGGGGCAGTAAGCACCAGAACGAAAGCGGCTTACCGGATATGGTTAAACGGCAAGCCGGTTACGACAAAAAATGTGCATAACGACTAGTAACGGCTAGTTTTTGAGTTCAAACTATATAAACTCAAAACCAATTCATTTTTGGTAACTCAAGCAAGCATAAACAAGTGCACACAACATATATTGAGCTTCCATTTTGTAAATCATCATTTGTTGAATCATCATTGAGCTATAATTTGTATATCCACTCTTAAAGAGAGATTCATTGTTGTATTTATCATTTCTCATCAAATTGTGAGAGTACAAGTGTGAGAAACACTTAGAGTGAAGAGATTGGAGAGATAATCTCTTGTTGTAAAGGTTTATTGACACCTCGAAGTCAATTGTAATCGTTGAAGCCTTGGAAAGGCTTGGATAGTGAAATCCTCAAGCGGGTGAGCTTGGAGGCGTGGACGTAGGCGGGGATAGCCGAACCACGTAAAAATCCTTGTGTTCGTTTTCTCTTCCCTTACTCTTTTAATATTGTGTTTATTTGAATTTATTGTTTTCGAATTGATTAAGGCATTAGATTGAATTGTTGTGTGGTTTGCCTAGGATAATTTTTAAAATTCCAATTCACCCCCCCCTCTTGGGTTGCACACTCATATTTCAAAAGTAAGGGCAACATCATGCTTCGACAGAAAGTGGGAGGTCAGATCCATTACATATGAGCATAATCATGAGTTAAACACACCAAGTAAGGCTCGTTTTCTGAAAACCAACAGGGTAATGAAGTTGTTTGTTCAAAGAAAGTTGGATTTGAATGATCAAGCAAGAATAAGACCGAATAAAAGCTTTAATTCTTTGGTGGTTGAAGCAGGAGGACATGAGAATTTAACTTTCCTAGAAAAAGATTGTAGGAATCATTTAGACAAAGTAAGGCGCTTACGGCTTGGGGATGGTAATGCTTCTGCAGTTCTTGATTATTTTTTAAAAATGCAAAATGGAAACTCCAATTTTTTTTATATGGTGGATTTAGATGAAGATGCTCGATTGAAAAATTTATTTTGGGCTGATGCAAGAAATAGAACAGCGAATAAAGAATTTGGTGATGTTATTACTTTTGATTCAACATATCTAACAAATAAATATGATATGCCATTTGCTGCTTTTGTTGGGGTCAATCATCATGGACAATCAACATTATTAGGATGTGGTTTGATTTCTAACGAGGACATTGACACATATGTATGGCTTTTTCAATCTTGGCTTACATGCATGTCTGGTTGTGCTCCAAATGCCATAATCACTTATCAAGATAAGGCCATGCATAAGGCGATTAAAGTTGTCTTTTCGCATGCGTGACATAGGTGGTGTTTGTGGCACATAATGAAAAAGCTTCCAGAAAAATTGAAAGGTTACAAGAAATATGAAGTGATCAAGTTGACTATGCAGAATATTGTTTATGATTCTTTAATACCTTCTGATTTTGATGAACGTTGGATGGTGTTCATTGAAAAATATAATCTTCATAACAACGAATGGTTGCAAAACTTGTATGATGAGAGGCAACATTGGGTTCCAACATATGTGAATGATATATTTTGGGTAGGAATGTCCACAACACAACGCAATGAGAGTATGCATGCATTCTTTGATGGGTATGTAAATTCAAAAACTACTATAAAACAATTTGTTGAACAATATGGAAATGCACTACGGGACAAGGTGGAAAAAGAAAATCATGCTGGTTTTAATTATTTGAATTCTAATATCCCTTGTGTTACTCATTATGCCATGGAGTAGCAATTCCGAGATACTTATACAATGGAAAAATTCAGAGAATTTCAGCAAGAGTTAAAAGGAAAAATCTTTTGTGAGATATTTTCATGTTAAACAAATATTTTAACTTCAAAGTTTGTAGTAGTTGAAGATGTTAAAATTGGAGAGAATCATCGTCGTGACCCTTTTGAAGTTTCTTTTAATGAGGTTAATTGTGAGATTAATTGTAAGTGTCGACTATTTGAGTTTAAGGGAATATTATGTCGACACATAATTGCAGTGCTTATTCATAAAGAAATATTTTCTATTCCAGAACAGTATATTTTGAGGCGATGGAGAAAGGATATAAAAAGATGTCACACTAAGGTGAAAGTAAGTAATGACAATTGGAGCACAAAACCTGAAGGACTCAGATTTGATAAGATGTGCAACTTTTTTTATGATGTAGCTGAACTAGCGACTAATAATGAGAATAATTGCAATATGGTGTTGGAGGTATTAGATGATTGAAAGCAAAACTAATGCTAAATGGAGGTGGGGGTGAAATTAGTCAACGTGGAAGTAATATAGCTCATGGCACAACAAAATATGGGGAGGTTCGTGGCAATCATAATGGTAAAATTCTTTCTCCACTAGCAATTAGAAGTAAAGGTCGTTCACCTTACAAACGAAGGCAGTCTAAGGTTGAGCAAATTATTAAGAGAAAAAAGCAAAAGAAAACGACCAAGGTATGAAATTAATAAATTTTATCCAAAATGCTTATAAAATATTTTATTATACAGTACTTATAATTCCTACATATTATTTTATTCAAGGGATCTCAAATGATAAGTAGTGAAACACAAAGATATGGATTGGAGAACAACACCACTCATGCAATGGTTACTTCTGATAATCCAATGCAGGTAATATGTTTTTATTCTTTTTTCTTGGTATATAATTATAAGGAGTATGTTATTCTTATTGTCATTAGATTGATGTCATTTTTTTTTTATATTTAGGGTACTACATAGATAAATAAATAATATATTTTCTCATAGTTACAAATCTTTAGCCTTTTCTTTTTAACTAATCCTTTGTAACGTATGCAGGTCACTCGAGAGTTGTAAAGAGATTGAAATATCTAGCAAGAAGCCAAACATAAAAAGATGGGAGTACGAGAATTATTTGAAAACATTATGTTATCAAACAATACTGTTAGATTATTGTTAAATTACTTTCACAGTTCAGTTTTTGCTTTGAAATTTATGATGAATTATGGATTTTTAATTGCATGGATGATTATAGGTTGAGCTATTGCAATTTTATAGTAACAAGACAATCTATATGTTATGTCTTTGTGATTTTATGTTCTTATAGTTAATGAATTTTCCTTTAAAAGAAAAAAAGAGTGAACATTTTAGTTAGGAATGAAGTACATTTTCAATTTTTTATAATAATGCGAATGAATATTGTTGAAATTTCTCTTCGAATGGCAAAGCTAATTAAGTGTAGATTAATTTTCAGTACATATTGAGTTTACAGAAGAAGCCATTCTCTTGGGTTTCATTGAAATAAATTACCATATTAATTTATTTTCTTCCCTATGTTAATTGCTACTAACTATTGAATATGAATAATCACTGGACGAAATCTAACTTTCTGTCATATAACTCTGTTTTCTTGCCCATTCTAGCACAGAGAGCACTTCAGCTTGTGCAACCTCCTCACTGTCTGCTCTATGAACTGCAATTTGGCATTAAAAATTAATGCCGATAACTAGACAATTTGTTCTCCAAAACACACAAGCTGAACCACTGGAGCAATCATTCTTATTTCAGTTGCTTTAGTAGTCAAGGCCAAATTCCCAATAACCTTGATGCAAAAAATGAGGCTCATCATTGTGCACAACTTCAGTGTCATTAGATACTATAACAATCAATTCACCTTTCTTCTTAACTAATATCACAAAATCTTTTGGAGTACTTCATATGCAACCTGGGAACTAAAAAAAATAAAACCAAATTAAGTTATTGCTTTTGAGATTAAAGTAAAAAAAAGGAAAGCTTTGAAAATAAATTATTTTGGTTAAATGCAAAGTTTCCAAGCTCCTGATAATGTACTTTTTCGGCAAAATCAGGGTGAAACAAAATAAAAAAAAGTGATCTTCAACATGTTACCACCGAATACAACCATCTTTTACCAAATCTATACACCGCCATCAGTCCTCTTATTCTTTTGACCCAAATATGCTATCTCAATCACAAAAAAATAATGTAAATACATGATAAATAATAAAAAATAAACAAAAAGGAATCAATAAATACATGATATTGTTGAGTGCTAGTAAAATAGTTTGGTAAAAGAACGAACTTGTCATGAGTGAGAAGAAATCGAAAACTTTGCTTTCCCTGAACTTTCTCTCTCTATTCGTCTCTGTTCGTTCAGTTTGTAGCCAGCCCAAAAACGATAGAGCAAAAGACTTTTAATTGTAAAAGGGATTTACTTTAAAATAAAGTATTTTAGAGGGGTCTATTTTAATTTAGAATAAATTTATAAGTTGGATACCATATCAGCTGCCACATCACTTGGGATGAGTTTTGGGATCAATATTTGGGATATATAGCATTATTGTTAAAAAATATGTTTTCGACATATAATGGAATGAATGAATAATTAAACACGTGCTCAATAAAAGGCTTTTGAATAAGAGAAATGGTAAGTGTGCTACTTTCGCAAATGAAACTTTTTTATTACTTCTATTCTTTAAAAAATATGTTTTCGACATATAATGGAATGAATGAACAATTAAACACATGCTCAATAAAAGGCTTTTGAAGTGAAATTTCGTTTTTCATTTGTGTCACTTCATTTTAAGTATTGTATACCTTTTAATAAATTCTTAAATAAAGCATTATTGTCTACTGCAACCTATCTTTTTGTTAAGCTTTTAGTGAATCAAACTAAGGGGCATGTTTGAAATTGAGGTTACGCAACTCTAACTTGAACACTACAACACTTAAAATGTTGAGTAAACATTAACTGTTATAATTTAAAAATTATATTGATATGATTTTTCACTTGTATAATAGAAAATATATCCCGAATTTCTTTAGCAAAAACCTAATCTTCTTCAGTGGGTAAAGATTTGTATAACGGTTCTCGTTGTTTCAAATGAGGAAATACTTATTTGAAAACCAAAACTCTATCAAACATTAAATATGTAGAGTTCCATCTAGTCTTACAGTCCTGAACCATATTGTTATTACAAGGAATATTACATTTACGAGCTCTCCCATAAAATGTTTCTTGTCTTTTAGGTGTGACATACCAAAATAGAACCTATTACGAATTCTCTCAATACTATCACTAATCACACTCATCCCTTCCTTTACAATTAAATTCAATATATGAGTAGCACAATGCATGTAAAATAAATCTTCATTCAACGAAAGTGAACTACTAGAAAGCTTTTCCAACAAGATATCAATCATAGCATCATTTGTGGTGCAATTATCGACAATCAAAGTAGATAACTTACTGTCAATGTTCCACTCAAGCAAACATGACACCGAAGCTTCAGAGAGTACCTTAGCAGTATATGGACACATCACATATAAGAACCTAAATATAAAAAAATTATTAATATCATGCAATAAGTATAAAATTTAAAAATAAAATAGACTTAGTAATTTAGTGTAGAAACTACCTAATGATAAAACTTTGCAGCTCCCAATTATCATCGATAAAATGTGATGTTATAGCCATAAATCCCTTTTGCTGGTTACTAGAAGTCCACATATCGTAGTAATCGTAATTCTACTTCGATTTGAGTCTAACAAGCTCATTGTTTTGGCCCTCTCATACTCATAAATTTTCAAGATGTCACTTTTTAGTGTGTTACGAGAGACAAACTTAAACATTAGCTGGAGAGAACCAACGAACCTTTTAAAAGCCTAATGTTCAACCATACTCAGTGGATACTCATGAATAATTATCATATTTGCAAGCTCTTTTATGAAGTCTCTTGATTAAAAGAAAATGTGGATACTTTACATTTTCCACTCTCTTTCTTTGAATTGACTCAATTGTTTGATTCGACAGCATAAAACACAATCCCATATGAGTGTGTAAATGATTGGTGCCATTTTTACGCTTCGCACTTAATCTCGTATTACAGTAGTTGCAAACATCTACATATTCTAATTTCCCACCAACTTTTTGTCCTTTAAAGTGTTCTCAAACATCACTAGTCAATTTACTATTTTCAGTCTCACTACAAGCAATTTCTTTTTCATGTTCTGGAATTGGAGTTTGGGTAAGCTACCTCAATGTCTGCAAGTTCTTCACATGTTATTGGAGATTGGTTTGAAGCTATCTGAATTTTTGTTCTTGTTGTAGGCTAATTATTGTCATTGAGATCAAAGGCTTGCTTCATCTTTTACCTTAAAATTTTCAACAGATTTTAAATCAATATACAATAATACTAATTTTGAATCGTATTAGGTTAACAAGTTAAGCTAATTGAAAGTACAAAATTATGCATGCTGATTTTAAACATGCTAAATTAAATTATATCAAATTAACATGTTGTTTTAACTGATTTTAAATGGTGCCAAATAGCTGAAAGCATAAAATTATGCATGCAACATGCTAATTTTGAACAAACACCTTCCACGACCACAAAAATAACTCAAAAGCAATAATAACGGAAATTGGTATGCTTCCTGTGAGGATACATTGTTTAGTGGCTATTATGATTAAAATTTTCAAGTTCTCAATTTCTGTTGGGATGGAACAAATATTGGATTAGCTGACATATTTATAACAAAGATAAGATGAAAAATTAGCAAGGGAATTTGGCAATATCCCACTTAGACAGTTAGACAATTTACACTAGGCTAACTATTTACAATATCAACTTAAAAGCAACAAAATTAGTAGATTTTTTACGAACTGTAAGCTATTTTTCACTTTGCAACCTAACTATTCATATCAGTTACAAATTTTTTGCCAACTCTATTGAGATTGACTTTTATATGTGACATTTTGTTAGGAAAGGCATATGAATTTCGCACCTTCCACAACCACAAAATTGGCTGCAATAGCAACAATACCTAGGCCACTGCAACAGCACGACGTGTCGTTGTTAGCAGTGAAGGGATATCCACGCGGGTATCCGTCGGATATAAGGTTAATACTAAACCCACCCGCATCCATGTGCGGGTTTTAGTTTGTAATACCAAACCCGCACGCAACTGGTAAAATTACCTGCAGCGGGTGGGTTTGGGCGAGTTTACGGGTACAATTGTCATCCCTACACAATACTCAATTAAATAGGCACCAGATGTTTTTCCGACGAACACCCTTCAGCGCTCAAGTCAGTAATCGAGCTTTTTTAAATGGAAAAACTTATGCCATAATCCCGTGGCTTTATTATAATTAATTGGAATGCGAAAGCTTAATTTTAGAAAGGAAAAGTGACAAGTCCAGAGAGTTATTGAGAGAGTGTGTGTGAATGAAAATCAAGTAAAAAGTTGTCTAACCCCCTTTACCTTCGTTCTTTGTAGCTTTTATACCCAATTAGAATTATTGGCTTCTTTTTCCCCCACGATCATTGTTGGGTTGATAGCATAATCGTGGGTGAATGGGTTGTAACTGCTGTTGAGTGGGTTTGGCCGAGCTCTTTTGGGGAAATCCACATGTTGGTAACTGTCGTTGACTGGGTTTCGTGCCATGTGCTGACCTTTGACCAAGTCTTCGATCCAACTCGATTCTGGTCTCTCCTCATATGCCCTCCAGCCAATTATACTCATGCGACTAGCCTTACATCTCGTTGGGGATGACTTTCCTTGAGGCATTGCTTTAGGCCGAGAGGAGCTCATTCTACTCGTGCGTTCCAAGTCATGATGTGTTCTTCACCCCAAACATATAGACTAATAAAATAGAAAATTTTGATTATAGTTTTAGTCATTTGTTTAGTTGAAGGGGCATAAACAAAATTAATTTATTTAAGAAGAGTATTTTGAATATTTAAATAGGCTTGTTGAGTAAATTTTTAATTTTTAATTTTAATAGTGAGCTTAATTAGTATATATATTTATTTAATAGTATAGTAGGTCTAAATAGTCGTTCCCTCTATACCTCATTTTATCTACCACATTTTAGTGTCTATAATTGTAATATTTTGTCATTCTTTTTCTTTTGAATGGAAATTAAAATAATCATATCACAAAAGTGCCTCAAAAGAATACAATTAACAAAAAGAACTAGAACAACTAACAGTCTTATACCTGATTACAAACCCTTGAGATATAAAGAATCTGGGAAACCAGCATGACACCATACGTATCAAATACAACATAACAATCAACGAAAAGAAACTAATTTCACTAGCAAGGTGAAAGCCAAATGGCAAGTCCATTGCCTCATCAAAAGTAATATCATCCAAATAATTTTTTAGAAAGCGTATATAAAGTCTATCACCAATGGATCATTAAAATATCCACACACTATCGTTGGAGTTGACACAACCACTTTTAACATGAGCACATTATCTCGATCCAAACATCAAAGTGACACCATTTAGAAGATCATTAGAATATTACATTGAAGGAAGTTAATAAAACCAAATAAAGAAAATCAAAATAGAAAAGACAAAAGAAAAATGCTGGTTAGAGAGAAAAAAATAATTGTAATAGCAATAATTATAACTATTATTTCATTATAATAACAATAGTTATAATGTTGTAATAATAATAATAATAATAATAATAATAATATCAATTAATAGTTAAATAGCTAAAAAGGAATATTTAATTTTCTTTAAGTGCAAAAATATCAATTTATTCTCATTATCATTCTCATTCCTCATTCCTTAATCTAAGAAATAAACATTCTTTAATACTGTGTTTACTTGTTGGAACGAGAGAGGGGAGTGAGAATAATTATATTTATTAAATAAAATAATGTTACATTAGCTTAAAAATAATAGTATTATATTTATATAAATAATAATATTATATTTAGTTAATAATTTACATTGATTATAAGTTAAAATTACTTCAACATAATATTATTGTATTCATATACAATTAATAATGTTACTATTTACTATCTTTATTTGAAAATATAATATTCTTATATTTATTTAATGTTAATAATTAATAATAATAAATAGTTTATTCTAATAAAATATTATTTTTGTACTATATTATTAATAATAATGTTTCATTTCTATTGCTCTTATAAATAATTTTTTATTTACATAATTAAAATTAATAAAAATTTTAATTTACATAAATAAGAATATTAATAATTATTTTTAATTTTGTATAATTAAAATTATTAATAAAATAAATAGTTTATTTTATAAATATATATTTTTATTCACTTTATAGTTAAAACTACAATTCTTTAAATAATGACAAAATTATAATTTAAAATAATTTACTCTCAATTCAAGACAAGGTAAACACATAAATGAGATTCTGATTTCTATTTCACACTCTATTCCAGTGTAAGTAAACAATTTACTCTCACTGAAACTCTATACTCTCTATCCATAGGTTCCCACTCTCAGGATTTTTACTCAAATCCGAAAAGTAAACACTACCTAAATCTATCTTACCAGATGAGCTAGTCAAAACAATACCACATTTTGAATTGTAATAGTACCACCACTTTTCTTGGCTTAGATGGTTTTGATGTCGTCTTCAATGGCCTTTTCCTCTTCAATTCGGATTGGGCTTCAGTAGCTGTTAGTGACATACCACTAACTTCATTAGATTCAGTGAATTGGAAGTTGCCACGAACCCTTGAAACATTTATTTCAGACATTTGAAATCATAAATCTAATTAAGTTAATCAACATAAAAAGTAGAAAATGTAAACTCACATAAAGAACAAAACTTTTAATTATATTAGATATTTATCACCTGTTTATTAATGGTGTCGAGTTGAATTAGCCAATTAAGTTTACTGTTCTTTACATAGGAACTAATTTATGTCAAATTATATATTCTAATACAAATATATATATATATATATATATATATATATAGCATAATTATGACTCATTTGCTAATAATAATAATGTGAAATCAACACGTGATTAAAAAAATGGTTTGAATTGTATTGACACACCTAGGGTTACCCACATTTAGTAACGACTACTTAATTAGATACTGTAAGGTGAACAACGGTGTCGGGCATCAGCTGGAGCTGGCCTATCGCCTGCCGTCGTTGTGGGTCTTGTGATTAGGGATTTAAAAATTGGCTTACAAGTGTTGAGGGTGAGGAGACAAGGAGGGGCAGCGCGAGTTCGATGTGAAAGAGAAAAAGCCTAACTGTTCGGCTTTAATAGGTTAACTCAATCCGAACACACACCTCTAGTGAGCACATTACTTTTTTAGGGCCATAACTTTTGTTACATGTGTTTGTTTTGGGTTCATGATCTACCATTTTGAAGCTTACAGAAGGAAGCGTATAGACATTTATGATCAACAGATCATCTCGAAATTCCATTTCTTTTGGCATCATTTAAAATAAATAGTTTATGTTATAAATATATTTTTTATTCATTTTGTAATTAAAAACTAGAATTCTTTAAATAGCGGCAAAATTATGATTTAAAATAATTTATCCCAATCTAAGACAAGGTAAATATATAAATGAAATTCTAATTTCTATTCCACACTCTCATTTCAGTATAAGTAAATAACTTACTCTAACTCTTGCTTTACACTCTCAATCCCTATATTCCCACTTCTCAGAATTCAAACTCTAATTCGAGAAGTAAACGTTACTTTAATCTCCCCCACAAAGAGGCTAGCTAGAACATGACCACATTTCAAATTGTAATAATACTAATGAGTTTTAAATTAAATTACCCACAGTTAGTCAGCAATGTCCCGTAACTTCTATTGTTATCTAACAACATGTTGTAACTTCTTTTGTTATTTGATACCAATCACCTATGTAGGGTAGCTCAGTGCTTTTCTAATGCTCATAACTTTTTCGATATGTGTTATTTTGGGTCCTTGATATACCATTTCGAAGTTTACAGAAAGATTAATATAGACGTTTATACTCAATGGATCATCCTGAAATTCCATTTCTTTTGGCATCATTTAACAAGTTTAAGTTTCTTTTTGGGTTTTTTTAAGACATTGAATTTAAATGCCATATTTAATTTAATTTTTCTTTTTTTTAGAATTTTAATATAGAATAATAACGTAAGAAATCTTTACTCCCCATGAGATAAGGAGGTGTGAAATTGTTTTTTTTTTCAAATTTAAAACCATGTTTAACGAATATCACAATTAATACATGGGTATGTTCAGTGTTTCAAATGAGTTACATTAGTGTCGATTCAAAATTGACATGACACAAATACAATACGAAATATTCTTACTCAAAATTGATTTTTATTGTGTGTGTGTATATATATATATATATATATATATATAACATTTATCCAAATACAACAAATACTTATAACTAATATAACAAATATAAGAAATTCAAATCAGATTCACATTTTAAATGTCCACATACAATTAAATGTAAAATAAAAAGGAAATTTGTTGCATCCTGTGGGCACGCGCACCAAACATGCACTGCAACCGCACAAGTCAACCTCAAACTACATACAGATTCTTCCTTTGTCTGGTAAAACGTAAATGACGATTATGACCTCAGGACCAAGGAAGTCCTCTGAGGGTAAAATTGGAAAATCAGTCCTGTTCCTATTGGTGTTTTATTTTGGATCTCAAAAGCACAGTTCAATCTCTCTATCTAATTCCGCGCCATCGGACGGACGGAACCAGAACTACTGAAAACAGGTCGCGATCTGTTTTCTTTTCTATTTATTTTTTAATTTGAGGTAACTTAATTTCTGTGATTTTTTCCGCAAAATAAATGTTAATGATGAATTTACTTCAGCTGAATTTTTTGGTTGATTTTTTAATTAATTTACATGAATTTTTTGTGCCTATAGTGTGCTTTGCATAGTAATTATTAATTGATTTTTCGCACTATTATACTTATATTGTATTATTATTATGATTGTTATAATTATTTCATTGTACTTGTGTGTTAATTACTTTTGTTTTTTGCTGATTTTGAATTCATTAATTCATGGGTACGATGTTAATATTTTGGAGAAAAAAAGTGAAAAATGATATAAAAAATAAAAATCATGATCTTAAACACTCAAAAGTTGCCTCCCTATCATCATTTGTGCCACCAAGCTCAGTCGCTCACTAGCCAGGCGGCCAACAAAATTCCCCCACAAGTCGTGATTACACTGTGAATTTGGTTGTTGTAGTAATATAGGGTTTTAGTGGAAAGATATGATATGACCGATGGTTTCTCTTGTTATATGCTGTGTAAATTTGATTCGAATTTGGGAATTAATATTTAGTGATTTGTGTTTAGGGTTCGTGTGGACCTGTTGAATTTGGGATTTGTTTTTTATTGATTTTGATGGGATCGTAGAAACCACTGGTATTGGATCAGGACAAATTTTTGTCCCTGATAAAATAACGGGATAGGATCGGGTTTCATTTACTTCCCGACTAGATATTGCCAAAAATAATTTGTAGTACTCATTTTTTTTTTGACGAAACGTTGAATTTGGAATTTGCTATTTAGTGTAAAAAGTGAATGATTAGGAAATATATGAGCCTTTTGAAAATTTATAGGCATGTATCCTTTGTTGGACTTGTAGTGTAGTCACATATGTGGACTAATGAATTCTAATCAGATAGTTTCTGCAGGATTGGTAGCAATTTAGGAACTGTTTCTGGATAGGTCACGATGGCTGCTACTGAAGAGAACAGTCAATTGTTCCCAATTTTCATTTTGACAATTATGGCCCTACCTCTAGTGCCTTACACGATACTAAAGTTGTGTCGTGCTTTTTCAAAGAAAATAAAGACCATCCACTGCCAGTGCTCTGAGTGTGCTCGTTCTGGGAAGTACAGGAAATCTATATTCAAGCGGGTGAGTTCCTTGTTTGACCTTTCTGTGTGCTCAACTTCTTAGATATGTAATGAATTCAATGTTTTGGTTGACATACATCTTTCATTTTTGGAACTCATTGGATTTATTGTCACAGATCTCAAACTTCTCTACGTGCAGTAATCTGTCGCTAGTCCTGCTTTGGGTCATCATGATAATTCTCATTTATTACATTAAAAGTACAAGTCGTGAGGTAAATATGTTTGTTACAATTTTAACCATGAGCGCTTGGTCATTTTGCTTCTGTTAAAAGCTATACTACTTATATCTAATGGATCACTTTGTCGTATCTCTTACATAATTCTAGTGTTAGTTTTTTATGCTTAAATTATTTATTTTCTCCTTTTATTGAAGATGCAAGTTTTTGAGCCATTCAGCATACTAGGTTTGGAACATGGGGCCTCAGATTCAGATATAAAGAAAGCATATCGGAGACTTTCCATACAATATCATCCTGATAAAAACCCAGATCCAGGTTGAAGGTTTTTTGGTTCTTCTGTTTATATTTGTTTGCTTAGCGGTGCTCAGTTGAGCTGCAAATATGGAACATTTGAATGTTATCTTGTGCCTACTGACTTGTGTTGTATGTTTTCAGAGGCCAACAAGTACTTTGTGGAGTACATCTCAAAGGCTTATCAAGCTCTGACAGATCCAATATCTCGTGAGAATTTTGAAAAATATGGTCATCCAGATGGTAGACAGGCAATGTTCCGCTCTCTTCTGATTAAACCATTTGCATTTAGCATTTATTTTTGTTCTTGAAATTCACCAAGTCATAACACTTTGAAACTAATGTCGAAGTTTATTGTTGATACAGGGATTTCAAATGGGCATTGCTCTCCCTCAGTTCCTGCTAGACATTGATGGGGCATCTGGTGGCATACTTTTACTTTGGATTGTTGGAATTTGTATTCTTCTGCCACTGGTGGTAGCTGTTATTTATCTCTCAAAGTCAGCAAAATACACAGGAAATTATGTCATGCATCATACACTGTCCACATACTATTACTTTATGAAACCTTCTTTGGCCCCAAGGTACTTGCTTCTTCACCTTATTTTTTCACTATTAATCAGCTTTTTTGATTAGTCACCGTATTAACAACTTATTACTGCCAGGCTTGTGGCTGTGTATATGGTAGTAATTTAATAGTACAATGCATGATAGTAACCTCTTATGGGTGTGAACATGGATTCCTTTCTGGCTGTTTGCATGAATAGTCCAGTATGGTTTCAATGGCTTATATGTTAAATCCGTATCAAATACATGTATTTTAACTACAATTACACAATTGTTGATTTGGCTATTTCCCTATAGAATCACCTGTAAACTATATAAATATCAGTTTTTACAGTCATTTGATGCTCTATCTAATATATGATACTGTGCTGGTTAGATTGGAATTATCTGAGATACCCATGTTTGAGGAATCACTCCATTGAGTTTTACAGTCGTGCAATTTTCATTCCATGAACAGCATGACTCTTTATGAGCGCGAGCGCACTTGTTTGTGTGTGTATTTTTTAATTTTTCTATTTTATACTTGATTATGCAGCAAAGTGATGGAAGTGTTCATCAAGGCTGCTGAATACATGGAAATTCCCGTACGTAGGACCGATGATGAACCTCTCCAGAAGCTGTTTATGTCAGTGAGGAGTGAATTGAATCTGGACCTTAAAAATATTAAGCAAGAGCAAGCAAAGTTCTGGAAGCAGCATCCAGCCATAGTTAAGGTACTTTTGTGGTCCACAATTTAGCGATACTGACCTGTTACAGTTTTTCTTTTTCTACTCTTTTGGTTTCTTATGCTTCTACTCCATTCCTCCATACAGACAGAGTTGTTGATTCAGGCTCAATTAACTCGTGGATCAGCTGCCTTGTCTCCAGCATTGCTAGGTGCTCTTAAGAGGTGTGTTAGAACTTGCCCCTCGCCTTCTGAAGAACTGAGAAGT